>NW_006922435.1:586567-604809 GCF_000298275.1 Orycteropus afer afer
AAAATCTGTTTCAGAGGAGAACTTGAAATCTGTATCCAGGAGGCTAATGTCTGACTGGACACAGGTCTGGTATAGAGTATAGGCAATGCAGGGAGCTCTTTGGAAAGGTTTGTGAACTCGAGTGGAGGACAGGAAAGGAAGTGGGGCCAAGGCATTTCTTTCATCTTGGAGAGCTACAGAGTTTCCTAACCATATATGAGAAACTTCTTTCCAAGCTAGTAATATGTGAGAAGTAGGAGGGCCATCTCTAGCCTATTCCTGAGGATAGAAGAGTTGCAGCTTTTATGTAACTTTGTCTCCCTTTTATCTAGTCGGAGTCTAGCCAGTCAGAGTCATCTGTTCGGAGGGAGGAGTCACCCATGGATGTGGACCAGCCATCTCCTAGTGCTCAAGATACTCAATCCATTGGTCAGTACTGCCTGTTTACAGCGCAGCTAAAGGGAGAGCCAGATTCATGGAATTTCTGCCAGATCCCTTGCTCTTGACAGTATATAAGCTCAGTGTTTGCCAATTTGTTTCAGTGAACAGTGGTATCTATAAATGTTAATAGGTAGGTGCTTACCAACCAACTTGAGAGAAAGACGTGGTGATCTACTTCCAAAAGATCACAGGTTTTGAAAACCTTGTGGAGTGCACTACTCTGAAACGCATGGGGTCACCATGAGTCAGAATCAGCGACAACTGAATTGCTTTGATTTTGGTACCAACCAACTAAGATCACTAACCACCGCTATTTTACCCTTGTTTTGTAGCACATGTTGCAATTCCTGTAGTAAAGAAACTATAATATCATATGACACATGGAGACAGCGTACATTTGAGTCTTGGCTCCCCTATTTACTAGTTCTGACACCTGAGGCAGCCTTCTCTTTGCTTCAGTGTCCTTATTTAAAATAGGTATGTTTACAGTTGTTAGGATTAACAAATTAATACATGTATAATATTTAGAGTAGTACCTGGAACACAATGAATGTTACCTATTATCAGCGTTTCTCAAAGTTGACTGCATACAGAATAGTTTAATGTTTATCAGACTTTGGGAGAAACGAAAGTATTCCTATGTTCTCTTGCCCATGATCACATGGTCTGCGAGTGCCAGAACCAATATTTAAACCTAGGGCTGTCAGAACTTTGAAGAAGTCAGGATTTGGGCAGATATTAAAGTGTAAAGGTCAGGAATAAGCTTAATCAGGGCAGGTATTGAGGGTTGAAGAGGGTATGTGGGTATGGGGGGAGAGAGGGAGGAAGCAGTTGGTGAGAAAGCATTTGGTTCTTCCCCACCCTGACGATAAGGTGAGTCTTGCTACTTGGCTACTGAGCAGAATTTAGAATAAGCTTCTGATGGGTACTGGGAAAGGTACAAGCCATGTGGGTCCATCTGTTACACCATAGGACAAGATGACTAATTTCAAAAAGACACCAGACTTAGAGTCAGAGAGATCTGGGTTTATGTTCTGACCCTGTCCTTGGCAAAGAAAACAGGGAGAAGGCAGCCTGCTTCTAAGGGCAGCTGTCAAAGATTCAGCGAGTTCAATGCCCTAGCACATACTTGGTAAACTGAAAAGTAACCACAAGTTTAACCATTGTTGTTTTGCCCAGGTTTTCTGAGAGCTCATGAGGCAATGACTAGTGTTGTCCAGTAGAACTTTCTACAGTATCCAGTAGCTGTATTTGGCTATTGAACACTTGAAATGTTCAACTGAGGAACTGAATTTTTAATTTGGTTTTTATTTTTTAATTTATTATCATCGAACACAGGACTACACCTTGCTTTCACATATTGCTCAGTGAGTGTTATTGAGTGGGCTAGTTTACTTGCTCTGATAGCCTGTGCATTTGTCCTCTGGTCTGAGAAAAATTGAAGAGAAATCTCTTAAGACTTTTCTCATTTTCTCTTCTGTATGCTTTATAGGCTCTGATGGTACTCCACAGGGGGAAAAGGAGAAAGAGGAAAGGCCACCAGAGTTACCCCTACTCAGTGAACAGCTGAGCCTGGATGAGCTGTGGGATATGCTGGGGGAGTGTTTAAAGGAACTGGAGGAATCCCATGACCAGCATGCAGTGCTAGGTGAGTTATGCCTGAGAGCCCAGCCCAGGTTTCAATCCAGTGGTCTGCTCTGGGCTCCATTTTGCCAGCTTAATTTTCTTCCTTTTGGGTTACTCCTCTCCTCTATTTATGTATAAATAGAATATACTATTTATATATTGTTTGTATATTTATAAAATAAGAATTCAAAGGAAAATTTTTTTTTTCCTCTGGCTTCAATGTCAGAAAAATAATAAGCCTTGTTTTTTAATAGACTTTAATTTTTTAGAGAGAGCTCTGGTGGCATAGTGCCTAAGGCATTTGACTGCTAACCAGAAGGGTGGCGGTTCAAACCCACCAGCCATTCCTCGGAAGGAAGACTGGGCAATCTACTTCTGTAGACATACTGCCTCGGAAACCCAAGGAGGGGTCACTGTGAGTGGAATTGAATTTTTTTAGAGCAGTTTTAGGTTTACAGAACAATTGTGCGGGAAAGTACAACGTTCCCAGATAGTCGCCCCTATGTACATTTTCTCCTATTAACATCTTGTAAATATGTGGTACATTTGTTGAAATTGATGAACCCATGTTGATACATTATTATTGACTAAAGACCATAGTTTGCATTGGGGTTCACCATGTTCTGTAGCCCTGTGAGGTTTTTTTTTTTTACAATTTATTTTTTGTTGTTGGGAATATATTACCTTCTCTTCTAATAACTGGTTTCTTTTACTTCCTAGGCCAGGGTTACCTATTCCATTTTATAAGTGGTTGCATATCCCAGTTTCCTTTAACTTTAAGGAAGCTTCTCTATGACTTCATTATTCTTCTATTGTATTTCCCCTGACAGTTTTCACTATTTCTATTTCCTTTTTGTAATTTTGTGATTTTATTTTGAAAGGGGAGTCGTTTCTATGTTGAAGTTTGTAAAACAAGTCACTTCCCTGTCACTCCTACCCCTAGTGCTACAGCCTGCTGTCGAGGCCTTCTTTCTGGTCCATGCCACAGAGCGAGAGAGCAAGCCTCCTGTCCGAGACACCCGTGAAAGCCAGCTGGCACACATCAAGGACGAGCCTCCTCCACTCTCCCCTGCCCCCTTAACCCCAGCCACTCCTTCCTCCCTTGACCCATTCTTTTCCCGGGAGCCTTCGTCTATGCACATCTCCTCAAGTCTGCCCCCTGACACACAGAAATTCCTTCGCTTTGCAGGTAAAGGGAACTCAAAATATAGAAGGCTTTGTTTTGTACAGGGTTGTTTCATATGCTTTATGATTCATCAGTAGAGAAGGGGGGTGGTATATAGAAAGTGAAGCTAGTGGGGTTGGTAGGGGCTGGGTCTAGAAGCCCTTATATGCTACTTTAAGGGGCTTAGGCTTTGTTTCAAAGTGGTGACAAACTAGAAGGGGGTGGAAATGATTGGATTTGTTGTTCACACCTCTAGACTGTTCCATTGCTTTGACCAGCTCCCTTTTAGGCCCCTAAAATAAGAAAGAAGAGATGGATGGGTAGATGGCTATCTAAAGCTTTATGGGATCTATCATGTACTGATTTCTGCTGTCCCCTTTGTCCCTCAGAGACTCATCGCACTGTGTTAAACCAAATCTTACGGCAGTCTACTACCCACCTTGCTGATGGGCCTTTTGCTGTCCTGGTAGACTACATTCGTGTCCTTGACTTCGATGTCAAACGCAAGTATGTGCCCTGAATGTTGTGGGGTGAGGGAAGTAGGGAACCTGGGGTGTGGGGTGGGGTAGGAACTCCCCAGAAAGGAGCCAGATTTGCTCATGGGGTGGTGGTTTCAGGGAAAGAAATTACCCTTGGTGGTGGCACTTAAGAGACTGCTACACCACAGGCCATCCTAGATTCTTTAGGCCTTCTCTGCCCCATTTTCTATTCTTTATCAGGGAGATGAGAGCATTTGTTTAACTGAATCATTTCTAAAGTCTTTTGGAGTAATGGATGGGGGTTGTACGTGGCCATAGTACACTTAAAGAAGGGCTCTGAGGGAGCCTTGATAACACTCTGTCACCTCCACTTCTCTCCCTTCGTGAACACAAACACCTGTTTGCATGCTTGTTTCAGAAATCACATGCTGCAACTCTGTGGGCCCTTATTCAGTAGAGATGGGGAAACTTTAGTTGTTGGTAACGAATGACCTAACTCTCCCAACCCCTGGGCATTTCCAAAGAAGATGGTAAGCGTGGATTAAAGTGTTTGGTGGATGGAAGGCAGGCAAATGGAATTTTGCTCTGCCATTCCCAATCCTATTTTCCTCCCTATCCTATCTCCCAAGATATTTCCGTCAAGAGCTGGAGCGTTTGGATGAAGGGCTCAGAAAAGAAGATATGGCTGTGCACGTCCGCCGTGACCATGTGTTTGAAGACTCCTATCGTGAGCTGCACCGCAAATCCCCTGAAGAAATGAAGAATCGATTGTAAGAGCCTGGAGCAGAGAATAGACAAGATGGGGCATGGGGCCACTTCCTACAGGGTAGAAATGGCTTATTCAGGTCTCAGATGTACCAGAAAATTTAGGGAGGCAGTATCTTTACCAGTAGGAGTATGGCTTAGATATTCTCACTGAACTGTTTTCCACTCTTCTTGCCTTGATCTTGTAAGACTGGTCTGCTGGCTTTTCCTTTGACTAAGCTACCCCAAAATTTCCCAAACAACAGGAAAGTCATAGTTTAAAAAGATACATCTGATGGCTTCACAGTGAACATTTTCTCCCTGTTACTTTATGAACTAGAAGGCTGCTGAGTAAATGGTACCTTGGTTTGAGGGAGCTCACACTTGCCTGAATGGCTTCTCCAAATTGGTGGTTGCTCACTGGTAATTCTGAAGCCACCTAGAGGAGATTGATAGTTTGCAATACCAGTTGTCATAAGAGGTGATGAGCTAATAGAGCTATTAGAGTAGTTTGATGTTCCTGAACTTACTGACCACCCATCACCACCACCACCACCATCATCACCATTACCATCCCCCACTCCTGTAATATGGACTCACCATCCATCTAATCACACAGGAAGTCATGCTCCAGCACAATCCCCCAAATACCTTATAGGAGCTGGACTCTGGGCTCAGCTCTCTTTAATACCATTTGACTCCCTGCTTGTCCTAAGTCAGGCCTCGTATACCTTTGCTATTGATGTTTTCTAAATTATGTACCTTCCCCACCCCCCAACCATTGCTGAACCTGTACTGATATTTTAGGACATTTCTTCTGTCAGTGGTTCTTTTTTTTTAACCTCCTTTCTTATCTCAGACCCCTACCCCTTCTCTGGGCTCTCCTAGCACTCTCTCTTCACCTCTGTCATTGGACACTTGGACACTGTACTCCCCAAAGACTGCTGCTCACTCAGTCAGGTAATGGTGAGTTAAATGAATGGATTTGTCCTCGGGCTTTTTCACAGCTCTCCTCTGTTTTTGCTCTTTTGCAGGTATATAGTGTTTGAAGGAGAGGAAGGGCAGGATGCTGGAGGGCTCCTACGGGAGTGGTATATGATCATCTCTCGAGAGATGTTTAACCCGATGTATGCCTTGTTCCGCACTTCACCCGGTGATCGGGTTACCTATACCATCAATCCATCTTCCCACTGCAACCCCAACCACCTCAGCTATTTCAAGTTTGTTGGACGCATTGTGGCCAAAGCTGTATATGACAACCGCCTCCTGGAGTGCTACTTCACTCGATCCTTCTACAAACACATTTTGGGCAAATCTGTCAGGTAAGGATGTGGCACAGTCCTGAGACTACCCTCAGGTCTTTTTCTAGTGTCCCATCCCTATGCTGTCCCTCCTCCTCCCACCTTGTGACCATGTCCACTTGTATTTTTCTAGATATACAGATATGGAAAGTGAAGATTACCACTTCTACCAGGGCCTGGTTTATCTGCTGGAAAATGATGTCTCTACCCTTGGCTACGACCTCACCTTCAGCACTGAGGTATGTCAGAAAGTCCTGGCAATAGCACATCCCAGCTGGTCTTAGCACATTCCTAGATCACTGAACTGGCATTCAATAGCCCCTCATAGTTCTAAGTAAGTATCTTGAATTCTTAAAGTCTCATGTTCCATTCCCTGTCAAGCAGAGGGCAGTGAGTATTTGTATAAGACATCAGAACAAAAAAGCCAGAATTTATAGAACAAATTGTTACCTAGTTTCCCTTTTATTTAAAAAAAAATCTCTAATACATAATACTTAATTCCAGAAGGAATTTCATAATAGAAAAATTATACAAATAAACATGTAAGATAATAAGTGAAAAACAGTATTTAAAGGATATTCTTTCCCAAAATTGTTTTTCATAACAATTGTTAGAATATATATGCTTTTTTTTTGCTCTTTTATTTACCTTTGACAATTTCCTTACTTTTTGCTTCCCTTATGTGTTTTAGAGCCAAAGAGTAATTTATCTCATTTCTACTCTTGTGAGCTAATGAGAAAGGTCATTGTTTGTTAGGGATTTCCCTTGCCTCTCTGCCTAGGGACATGGGAAGGAGTTTAGGGTGTGTTCCCAGGTTGTCTATGTTAGTCTCATTCTAGACCAAGCATAGGAGCTCTGGTGGCATAGTGCCTAAGGCAGTTGTTTGCTAACCAGAAGGTTGGTGATTCAGACCCACCAGCCACTCCTCAGAAGGAAGACTAGGCAAGCTACTTCTGTAGAGATACCGCCTCAGGAACCCAAGGAGGGGTCACTATGAGTCGGGACCAACTCTATGGCAGTGAGTTTGGTTTGGTTTAGACCAAGCATAGTATGTATGATTGGTGTTTGTGGGTATTCTAGGTCCAAGAGTTTGGAGTGTGTGAAGTTCGTGACCTCAAACCTAATGGGGCCAACATCTTGGTAACTGAAGAGAATAAAAAGGAGTATGTACACCTAGTGTGCCAGATGAGAATGACAGGTAAGGGAAATGTCATTTAGGCCCTTTGTTCCATAATATGGGAAGAGGTTAGGCCTCATTCATTTCAGAAACTTTTTTGTTGTTGTTCATTTCCCCTATGGCATAGCCACAAATACCTTAGACAAAAGGAGTTCAAAAACCTGTCCAAAAAGATCTGACTTTATCCGCTCATACAGGAACTCTGGTGGCATAGTGCTTAAGGTATTTGACTGCTAACCAGAAGGCTAACGATTCAAACCCACCAGCCACTCCTCAGAAGGAAGATTCAGCAGTCTATTTCTGTAGAGATACTGCCTGGGAAACCCAAGGAGAGGTCATCGCTATGAGTCGGGATCGACTTGGGTGGGTGAGGGACGGGCATAACAGTCAATATCCTAGTAGCATCAGGAGCCAGATTAGGGATCTCTGACTTTTGGTTCTCTCCCTAGGAGCCATCCGCAAACAGCTAGCAGCTTTCTTAGAAGGCTTCTATGAGATCATTCCAAAGCGTCTCATTTCCATATTCACTGAGCAAGAGTTAGAGCTGCTCATATCAGGACTGCCCACAATTGACATTGATGATCTGAAATCTAACACTGAATACCACAAGTACCAATCCAACTCTATTCAGGTGAGCTGCTGTCAGCATCCTTTCCTGTATAATCTTAGCCTAAGCAGTACTAATCTGTGTGATCCCAAACAAATCATTACTCTTAGGACAAAAAGATTGGGGGTGACAGTTAACCTATATACCTACCTCTTCATTCTTCTGGAACATATTTTCAGATGATTTTCTTATGAATAAAGGAACTGAAACCCATACTATGGAAAAGACTTGCCTAAGATTCCAAGTCCAGTCTTGTTTCCCAAATTCCATCTCCCTTTCTTCTAGGAGTTCTCTACTTAACTGGCTTCTTCTGTCTCTTCCTGCAGATCCAGTGGTTCTGGAGAGCATTGCGCTCCTTTGACCAAGCTGACCGTGCCAAGTTTCTCCAGTTTGTCACGGGTACTTCCAAGGTGCCCCTGCAAGGCTTTGCTGCCCTTGAAGGCATGAATGGCATTCAGAAGTTTCAGATCCATCGAGATGACAGGTCCACAGATCGCCTGCCTTCAGCTCACACATGGTAAGAGGAAGGTACAGGTTTAGCTTGTATATTTGACATAGTTGTAGGCCATTACCCAAGGTTGTAAAAACAAATCTGGGCCAGAGCTAAATCTTGGACAGCTCACAAATTTGGTGGTTCATAGGAGAAGGTGGAGTCCCTGTGTGGTGCAGTTAACACAATCAGGTGTTCACTGAAAGATTAGAGCTTCAGGTCCACCCAGGGGTGCCTCAGAAGAAAGCCTTGGTGGTCTACTTCTAAAATACCAACTGTTAAAAACCCTGTGGAGAGCACAGTTTTACTCTGACACATGTGAGGTCGTCATGAGTCAGAATTGACTTGATGACAACTAGTTACAAGTCCCTGGGTGGTACAAATGAATAACATGCTCAGCTGCTAACCAAAGAAATTCAAGTCCACCACAAGAAGAAAAGCCTGGTGATCTACTTCTGAAAAGTCAACCATTGAAGACCCAGTAGAGCACAGTTCTGCTCTGACACACAGAAGATGATTCTTGAGACTGGGAAAGATAAGATAGACATACAGTGGGGGCTGGGAGACATTGCAAGTCAACAACAACACAAGCGAGCATGGTATATTACCGGGTACAGCATAGTGAAAGTAAAGAGAAGTTGCAGCGAACAGAAGGCTAAAGAACTCATGAGAGGTCCTATCACCAGTGACTCTGAATGCCTTCTTAGAGCTTGCACTTTAGCCTTTTGGGAAAGGAGAAGCCAAGATGTTTAAGGAGGAGTTGTGTTTTAGAGAGGTAATTGATGGCCAGCATTGGGGCTAGATTAGATGGGGACAGACTGGTCTAAGACAGGATTGGGAGCGGGCAGATGTGAGGAATAGGTTCCCTCAGGGAGGAAAGGTCAGTGGGTATCATGGGAACACAAGGATTTGGTTACTGTCTTTTGTCACTGTCTGATCTTTCTTTCCATAGTTTTAATCAGCTGGACCTGCCTGCCTATGAGAGCTTTGAGAAGCTCCGCCACATGCTACTATTGGCCATCCAGGAGTGCTCTGAAGGCTTTGGGCTGGCCTAGTAAGGCCCCACTCACCTCTGGGGTTTTTCTACCATTGTTGGACCTAGGGAGGGGAGAAATAAAAGAGAACCAGAAAGAAAATAACAGAAACCAATAAATGAAATCACCAACTCACCATATGTGTGTCCCAGCTTCCCCATCTTCCTTAGCGCATACCTGTTCCCCGCTCCTGCTCATTCTCTCTCCCCCCTCCCTCACTCCCTCTGCCCCTTCCATGCCATCCGTGATCCCCACCCCATGTGTTAAAAAGGCAGTAGCCTTTCCAGGGACCTGTTTGTCCCAAATTTTCGAACAGTGTGCTCCTCAGAATCTGTGTTCAGAAGGATTTGCTGCATTGAGACTTGAAACCTTTGGATAGGGGAAAAATTATATATATATATATTTTTTTGTTCTGTTTGCATTTCTTAATTTGTGCTTGGAATGTGTTGATGTGCACAGCTAATGATTCAATGCGAGACAAGATTGGCGTCTGTGTTGTGGAGGTTTCAAATAAAGAGCACTCTTCATAAGTCAATCTTCACAATGGAGTTTTTTCAAGCTTAAAAGAGAAACCAACTCTTAAACATACTAGACTAGACATCTTGAGAGAAATCCAAATATATCATCCAGAAAACAATGTGCACTTGCCTACCTGCCACCAACATCACCGGTGCGTCTTCCTCATTCAAAGCTGGTTTCCCCACAATCGGGAGAGAGAAGCAGCCTGCAGGAATTGGGAGGAAATCTTTCTTAAAATGGGATCTGTGCTTGTGGTGGTGGAGATTGCAACAAAGGATAAAACATCACCTTGCCCAAGGATAGCCAAAGTAGTGGGTTGTACAAAATGTTGAGGGAACTCACTCAATCAAGGGTTTTATTTGGTGAGATTTTATAATAGTCTCAAATCCAGGCCTCAGCTTAAAATTTTATTAACATTTTAGTTCATAATTTTAATGAGTAAATTATGACTGTCGAGAAAAGTCTTCCTATCCTTTTTTGTTTTGTTTTGTCTCATAATCTGCCTGTCTGTGTGCCTGCTAGTCTATTTGCAGACCACCTAGCAGTCTTAACTGTTTTCACTTCATCCAAAACTTAAAGTTGATGGTTCCAACCATCAAAGAAACAAGGCAATTTAATAAAAGTTTAGTTAGAAAAATAACGCAAAATGGTGCTTCATGTGATTTTTCTTATTTTCTGAGATCCTACTTCTTGGAGATTCTCCACTTGATCATGACCCCCAAAGTACGAGTTTAGGAAAGCAATAGTGTGTCTTTAATTCCTTGGTCCTGATGCAAATGGTTGCTAGGTATTTTTCTCTTCTCTTCAGTATTTATACTACTTTATGCCTTGTCCTACTCTGACCACTGAGAAGACAAAAATGAATCAACCCTGTTCCTGCTGTTAAGCTTCTAGTCAAGGGAAAAATCTGTGACAGATATAAAAAGGGATCTCTGGGTGCACAAAGCAGAAGTACCTGACCTAATCTGGAGGATCAGGAAAGGTTTTCCATTGTAGTGGCTTTTGAGTCCTCAGGCTGTAGAAGAGTTAACAGCAAGGAGGTAAGGGTAGATTAATCTAGGCTAAGACAGCAGGTATTTAGTTGATGCAGTGCAGCAGGCGCAAAGGGGGTGTGATGGCCTGACATGAGACTGGGAGTCCAACAGGGCTTTAAAAGGGGAAAAAAGAAATAGTAGAATTGATCAGTAAACTTGGGAACTGGTTGTTGGAAAAATCAGAATGGAATAAAGCTCTGACCAGTAATAAAAATTTCAAAGAGATGCAGGGGCTGAGGGTTATGTGTGAAAATGAAGTACAGATAGAATAATCCTAAAGGAAGTAAAAGTAAATCTAAATGTTGTACTACAAAAATCTGACATGATCACGTATGAGTTGTGTCTGGAATATGTATGGTGTGATACTTACCCTCATGTCATGAGGAAAAGCTTGTCTATAAACAAGGCTTTTGCTAACATTGCTGACCAAACCAACAGCCAACATTACACTTGAAACAAAGTGCCCAATTACCATTTTTAACTCTGTTCTGGTTCAATAAACCAGGAAACAAGATAAAATGAGAAATTTGCTAAACCAGGAGAATCAAAAGTTACTACAACTTAAAACTAGAAAGAAGCTTGGTTATAATAATGAAAACATTCATGTAAGCATTTACTGTGCAACAGAAGTTATATAGCTTGTAATAAAGTCACAAAATGGGACCTAATAGTAAAAATGTATTATGTGCACATTTTTTTGGTAAGCAAAAAAGATGTGAATAGCATACATACAGTATGATTACTTGTTTAAAAGTGGCAAAACAATACGTATATGTGTGTGCATCAAGAGTATGAAAAATCATGTGTGAAGATTATGTGAGACACTGCAGTATACCAAGTTGACAGTCATGGGTGGACAGAAGAGGGTGCAATTGGGAAGAGAGACATGGCTTCAACTACATTGATGTTTTTATAAACTAGGTGATGCTGGGTATATGGGTGTTTATAATATTTTAACATCTGAAATATTTTGATTTTGGTGAAATACAATATTTGCCATTTCATCCATGTACAATTGAGTGACAATTCACCATGTCCAATAACCACTATTCATTTCTGAATTTTTCTATCACTCTTAACAAAAACTCTGTACCCCTTAAACAGTACCACCTAACCCCCATCTCCTTCTCACCCACCCATGGTAACTACTAATAAAGTATAATCTATTTGCTATAAGTGAGATCATACAGTATGTGTGCTTTTGTGTCTGTCTTATTTTACTCAGCATGTTTTCAGGGTTCCTCTGTGTATGTCATAGCATGTATCAGAGCTTTATTTCTCTTTATAGTTGAAAAATATTCCATTACATGTATATACCATATTATTTTTAATCCATTCATCTGTTGGTGGACACAGGTGGTTTCCACCTTTTGACTATTATGAATAAGGCTACAACAAACATGGTTGTACAAGTATTGCTTGAGTCCCTGCTTTTTTTATTCTTTTGAGTATTAGTTATCTAGTGTTATAACAAATACCACAAGTGAATGGCTTTAACAAACGTTTAATTTATCACAGTTTAGGAAGCTGTAAGTCCAGATTCAGGAATGCCAACTCTGGGGGAAGGTTTTCTCTCTCCTGAGCTGCTGCTCCTGGGCAGTCTTCGTGTAGCTTGGCATCTCCTATCTCAGCTCTGCTCACTTGTGTAATCTTTTATATTTCAAAAGAGATTGACTCAAGATACACCCTTCACTAATTCTGCCTTAATAACAACCCATTCCAAAATTATAACCACAGGCATACAGTTTAGAATTTACAGCACATTATTTTGGGGTCATATAATTCAATCCATAACAGGTATATACCTAGAAACTTCTGTGTATCTCCTTTGGAAAAATATCTGTTCAGGCCCTGTCCATTTTTTTCTATTGGGTTGTTTTAACTTTTTGTTTTCTTTATATATCTGGATATTAATGCTTATCAAATAATTTGGTTCCCAAATATTTTTTCCCAATCTGTAGGTTGTCTCTTACCTTTGTGAAAAAGTCACTTGATGCACAAACGTTTTTAGCATAATGTGTCGTCTTGTTTGTTTTTGGTGTCATTACCATGAATTCATTGTTGAAAACTAGGTCTTGAGGCATTACTCCTTGTTTTCTGTTTTACTATTTTAGTTATTAAATTAGATCCTTGATACCTTTTGAGTTAATTTTTGTATATGGTGTGAGCTATGAGTCCAGCTCTGTTCTTTCGCATGTGTAGATCCAGCACCATTTATTGAAGAGACAGTTCTTCCCCATTGGGTGGACTTAACCACCTGTTTTGGTTACTTCATGCTGCTCTAACAGAAAAATAACACAAATGGTTAGAAGTCCAAGTTCAAAGTGCCAGGCTCTAGGAGCTGGGTGAAAGCCCCTCAACCTTGCTTGGGCTTCAGCTCTGCCTCCTGCTCCCAGCCCACTGAAGCTAGAGGCTTTTCTTCACTCAGGCAGCTGCTAGCTGCTGAGGCTGACAAGCCCAAGGTTGACAAGTAAAAAGGCACAATTTTAATGTTAAACAACATGGCAGGCCACTAATTCAAGTCCAGAAGAAGTCCCAAGATTGGCAGGGCATGGCAGGCTGTTGAACAACAATTTGGCAAATGTGCCAAAAGGCTAGAGACCATTCCCAAAGCTGCTCCTTACATACGGGTAGCAGACCACATCCCTAAGACCGCTACTCAGCTGCTCCAGTAGATTCCACCTTGGAATTCATTGCCAATCTCACCATGGGGAATAACTACATCCAGCTGTCCAGCCACTTAACCAGGCCCAGTCAAGTTGACCTTAAGTACCCCACTACTCTGGTTGAAAATCAATTGGCCATAAATGTGTGAGTTGAGTTCCACACTCTAAATTCTATTTCATTGTTTTATGTGACTATTATTATACCAGTACCAGACTTTTTAATTAGTTTAGCATTATACTATACTTTGAAATAGGGAAGTGTGTATCTTCTCACTTTGTTCTTTTTCATAATTGATTTAGCTAATTGGGGCTCTTTACAATTCCATATGAATTTGAGGATCAGCTTTTTAATTTTTTGCTTTAGAAGACTTTTAGAATTTTTATAGGGATTGTGTTTAATCTGTAGATCACTTTGGGTACTATTGAGATCTTAACATTAAGTCTTCCAATCCATGAACATGGAATGTCCTTCCATTTATTTAGGTCTTTAATTTCTTTCAGCAATGTATAGTTTTCAGTGTACAGGTTTCTCACTGCTCTGGTTGTATTTATTCCTAGGTATTTTATTTTAGATGCTACTGTAAAATGCATTGTTTCTCTTAATTTCTTTTCAGATTGATTATTGCTGTTGTATGAAAAGTCAACTGAGTTTTCTTTGTTAACCTTGTGCCCTGCAACTTTGCTGCATTTACTTATTAGCTGTAGTAGCTTGCTTGTGGATTTTCTTTGCGGGGAGGGGGAGGGTTCTATACATAAGATTATGTCATCTGTGAATAGGGATAGGTTTACTTATTCCTTCCCAATCCTTTTATTTCTTTTTCTTGCCTAATAGCTCTAGCTAGAACTTGCAGTACAATATTGTTTAACAGTGGTGAGAGCAGGCATCCTTTTCATTCCTGATCTAAAGGAGAAAACTGTCTCTCCATTGCGTATGATGCTAGCTGTGGGTTTTTCATAAATACTTTATCATACTGAGGAATTTGCCTTTTATTCCTAGTTTGTTGCTGTTGTCATGAAACAGTGTTTGGATTTTGCCTGGTGCCTTTTCTGCATCAATTGAGATAATCATGTAGTTCTTTTCCTTTGTTCTATTAATGTGGTATATTACATTGATTTTCTAGTGTTCAACCACCCTTGCATTCTTGGGATAAATCCCAATTGGTAATGATGTACAATCCCTTTATTATAGTGTTAGATTCAGTTTGCTAGTATTTTGTTGAGTTTTATACATCTATATTAACAAGGAATAATGATCTTAAGTTTTCTTTTGGTGTCTTTGTTGATATCAAGGTGATTCTAGCCTCATAAATTGAGTTAGAAAATGGTCCCTACTCTTCTGTGTTCTAGAACAATTGATATCAATTCTTTAAATGTTGGGTGGAATTCTCCAGTGAAGCCACCTGGTCCAGGACTTTTTTTTATTGGGAAGATTTTGATTACTGATTCACTCTTTTAACTTGCTTTGGGTCTGTTGAGATTTCCTATTCTTGAGTCAGTTTAAGTAGTTTGTGCTTTAGGAGCACAGGAGCTCTGGTAGCACAATGCCTAAGGCATCTGCTAACCAGAAGGTTGGTGGTTCAAACCCACCATCCTCTCCATGGAAGGAAGACTGAGCACCTACTTCCATAAAGATTTACTGCCTTGGAAACCCAACGGGGGTCGCTATGAGTCAGAATTGACTAGATGGCAGTGAGTTTTTGTTTGTTTGTTTTTGGTTTTTTTACTTTAGGAATAGCTTTTATCTAAATTACCTAATTTGTTGATGTACAAGTGTTCATCATATCCTCTTATTATCAATTGTAATGTCCCTACTTGTATTTCTGATTTTCGTTATTTGCATCTCTTTGTCAGTCTGGCTAAAGATTTGTCAATTTTATTGAAAAAATCATCGGCTTCATTGATTCTTATTTTTCTCTTGTCAATTTCATTTATTTCTGTTCTGACCTTTGTTATTTCCTTGTGCCAAAGGGGCAGGAAACCAGCATCTTCTGACCACCCCTAACTACACAAGAGGAAGACAGAATCACCATCAGTAGCCCAGTGCCTGCTCCTATGAGGCCAGACATGCCACCACCCTCTAGCCCTCTTATGAACCTTGGCACCAACCATCCCTCCTGTGGCACACACCATCTCTCTGCTGGGTTCAGTAATTTGCTGCAGTGGCCACACACAACTCACAGAGTATGGGGTTTATTAGGGAAGCAACAGGCTACACTTCAAGTTCAGAAACATGCTCAGTCTCTTTGCCATCCATCTCTCAGCTGACAGTCTCTCTTGGTAGCATGTCTCTCTTTCAGCAGTGTACATCTCTTGCATCTCTCTCAGCAGAGTATCTCTCTCACATCTCAGCAGCATGTTTTTCTCAGCCGGCAGTCAGACTCCTGCCTCTAGAAGGGGTCATTTTAAACCTGGCAGAGTAGCAAAACTAACCAATTCCAACATCAAAATTCTATACACCTGAGAGAGCAAACTTCCCAGAAGATTGCTTCATGCTGCTTCAACAGAAATAAACCAGGTGGATAGCTTTAACAATCAGGAGCTATTCAGTTGCTCACAGCAAATTCCACCATGGAGTTTACAAAGACTGTGGCTAGAAAAGCCATACTGTGTAATTTACTACACCACACCTTGCTTCTGGTTTCTGTGGGCTTCATGTGCTCTTTTTTCTAACTCCTCAAGTTTGCTTTTTAATAAAATTTTGTGTTTTTGGTGAAAGTTTACACAGCAAATTAGATTACCATCTGACAATTTCTGTGCAGATTGTTCAGTGACATTAGTTACATTTTTCGCCATGTGCCAGTATTCTCTTCAATTGCATTCTGGTTGTTCCATTTCCAGTACTCTAGTTTCCCTGCCCCTTTATCTTCTCATCTTTGCTTAAGAATAATTGTTGACCTTTTGGTCTCTCATGTTTTTGTTTGCTTTTTAATGGAGCACAATACTCATGAGTAATATTCTTTATTTTGTGTGCCAGTCTTACTTTGCTAAGAGGTAGCCTCAGGATAGTTTCAGTTCAAAGCTTAAAGAATATTTCAGGGTAATAGTCTCAGGGAGTACTCTAGTCTCAAATGATACAGTAAGCCTAGACATTGTGAGAATTTGAATTTTATTCCACATTTTTCTCCATTCTAGAAGAGTCCATCTATTGTAGCCCTGATTGGAACAGTTGGTAGTGGTGATAGGGCACCATCTAGTTCTGGTCTCAAGAGTAGACAAGGCCATGGGTCATGTAGGCTATTAGACCTGTAGAATAGTTTCTTCTCTGAGATTTTGGTTTCCTTCATTTTCTTTTGCCCTAATGAGTAGAGACCAATACTTGTATTTTAGATGGCTGCTCACGAGCTTTTAAGACCTCAGATACTACTCACCTCACTAGGGTACAGAACATGAACTTTATGAAGTATATTATGCCAGTTGACTGAGTTGTTCCCTGAGACTAAGGTCCTAAGCCTTTGTGTGTCAACTTGGCTGGGTCATGGTTTTGAGTGGCCTGGCAGCTGGATGTAGTTATTCCCCATGATTAAATTTTAATCACCTCCATAGTGAAATCTGCTGTGAGCAGCTAAGTAGTTGAAGGGGAGTTGCCATTGGGTATGGCCTGCTTATAGTATATATGGAGAAGCTTTGAGAAAGGTCTGTAGCTTTTTGGCACATTTTGGATCCTGCATTTGGATGAATCTTCATCTCCAGTCCCTGGCCTGCCATGTTGCCTGCTGATCTTGGGATTGTGCCATTTTACCTGCTGATCTTGGGTTCATCAGCCTCAGGAGCCAGCAGCTGCATGAGTTAGGAGAAGCCTTCAGTTCCACTGGGTCTGGAACAAGAGGCAGAGCTGAAGCCCAAGGTTGAGGGGCCTTCACCCAGCTCCTAGAGCCAATACACTGAATTTGGACTTCCAGCCTCCTAATGTAAGAATAAATTTCTGTTAAAGCCATACACCTGTGGTATTTCTGTTATAGCAGCATTAGAGAACTAAGACAGCCTTCAAACTCAGAAACCAATCTCACAAGGTGTTTGGTTATGTCTGAGAAGTATCTGTAACTGTGTACTCTATGAATATACAGTGAACCCTGTGAGAGTTGGAACTCAATAGGACTGCTATGTTTTTCTCGCTAGTCTTTCACCTTTGACAGGGTGTTGTCTTACCACTTTTCTATGGCTTGTTTTCTTGGAAAATATTTTAGTTTTCCTTCTCTGATAGGTTTCCCACCTTACACAGGTTCTGGCTTTTGCAGGTTTTACTGTATATGCACGTGCACACATATCTGTACATACATATACATATGTCATTGTTAGGTGGTATCAAGTTGGCTCCAACTCACAGTGGCCCTGTGTACAACAGAAAGAAACACTGCCTGGTCCTACACCAGCCTCACAATCCTTGCTATAGTTGAGCCCATCATTGCAGCCACTATGTCAATCCATCTCATTAAGGGTATTCCCCCTTTTTGCTGACCCTCTACTTTACTGAGCATGATATCCTTCTGAAGGGAATGATCCATTCTAACAGTGTAACCAAAGTAGGTGAGATAAAGTCTGGCCATTCTCACTTCCAAGGAGCATTCTGGCTGCACTTCTTCCAGGACAGATTTGTTCATTCTTCTGGCAGTCCATGATATTTTCTGTGTTCTTCACCAGCACCATAATCCAAAGGTATCAGCTCTTCTTTGGTCTCCCTCGTTCATTTTCTAGATTTCACATACATAAAATACCTTGGCTTGGGTTAGGTGCACCTTAGTCTTCAAAGCGACATCTTTGCTCTTTAACACTTAAAAGTCTTTTGCAGTAGATTTTCCCAGTGCAATAAGACGTCTGCTTTCTTGACTGTTGCCTCCATGGGTGTTAATTGTGGATCCAAGTAAAATGAAATTCCTGACAATTTCAATCTTTTCTCCATTTATTGTGATGCTGCTTATTGGTTCAAGCTGAAGCAAGCTCACTGCCATCAAGTTGGATCCAACTCATAGCGACCCCTCCTTG
>NW_006922435.1:605059-606786 GCF_000298275.1 Orycteropus afer afer
CTCCAATCCTGATGCCATGTTCATCTTCATATAGTCCAGCTTCTCAGATTATTTGCTCAGCATACAGATTGAATAAGTATGGTGAAAGGATGCAATGCTGCTGCACTCCCTTCTTGATTTTAAACCATGAAGTGTCTCCTTGTTCTGTTCAAACAATAGTCTCCTGGTCTATGTACAGGTTCCTCATAAGTACAATTAAGTGTTCTGGAGTTCTCATTCTTCTCAATGTTATCCATAATTTCTTATGATCCACACAATTGAATGCTTTTGTGTAGTCAATAAAGCACAACATCTTTCTGATATTCTTTGCTTTCAGCCAAGATCCGTCTGACATCAGCAATGATACCCATTTTTCCACTTCCTCTTCTTAATCCAGCTTGCATTTCTGGAAGTTCTCTATCAATATACTGTTGCAACCATTTCTGAATTATCTTCTGTAACATTTTACTTGCATGACACATTAAGGATATTGTTTGATAATTTCCACATTCTGTGAGATCACCTTTCTTTGAAATGGGTACAAATACGGAAATCTCTTGGCATAGCCAAGTGAGTGCTTCACAGATGGAATACACCTAAAGTCTCACCCATATTTCATTTAGATGAGTTATAAGCTGAGATTTTGGACTTGGAGTTGATTTAAGACTTTTGGGAGGATGTGATGGGGTTTTGCCTGTGGTGAGGGCATTGTGGTAGTTAAAGTTGTGTTTCAACTTGGCCATGGGTTTGAGTAGCTGTATAGCTGGATGTAGGTATTCCCCATGATGAGATTGTAATCATCTTCATGATGGAATCTGTTGTGAGCAGCTAGGGAGCTGTGTCTGGAGTGTGTCCTGCTTCCAGAATGTATGGAGAAGCTTTGGGAAAGGTCTCCAGCTTTTGGCACATCTGGATCCTGCAATTGACTGAGTCTTCATCTAAGTGGCCTGGTATGTTGTCTGCTAATCTTGGTACTGTGCCATTTTACCTGTTGATCTTGGGTTCATCAGAGTCAACAGCCAGCAGCTGCATAAGTCATAAAAAGCCTACAGCTCTAGTGGGCCTGAAACAGGAGGCAGAGCTGAATCTCAAGGTCAAGGGGCCTTAACCCAGCCCCTACAGCCAGCACTTTGAACTCAAGATTCCTAGCCTCCTGAACTGGAAGATAATAAATCCCTGTTTGTTAAAGCCATCCACTTGTGGTATTTCTGTTATAGCAACACTAGAGAACAAAGACAGGTATGCATTTTGGGGGGCCAAAGGGTAGAATGTTATGAATTTAATTATACCCCCCAAAATATGTGTGGTCTATCCTAACCTCTATGCCTTCAGTTATAATCCCATTTGAGAATGAGTTATCTGTTATGTTAATGAAGAAGGATTAGTGTAGAGTGTATCTTGTGTCAATCTCTTTGGAAATACAAAAGATATTAAAGAAGACAACAGAGCAGAGATGGGGGAAGAAAGATGCCAAACCACATGAAGACCACCCAGGAGCAGAAGCTCAAAGAGAAAGCTCCAGAGCTGACAGAGAGAAAGCCTTCCCTTAGAGCTGGCACCCTGAATTGGAACATCTAGCCTCCTAAAGAGAAGAGCTCTGGTAGCATAGTGCCTAAGGCACTTGACTGCTAACCAGAAGGCTGGCGATTCAAACCCACCAGCCACTCCTCGAAAGGAAGATGGGGCAATCTACTTCCGTAGTGATACTGCCTCGGAAACCCAAGGAGGGGTCGCTATGAGTCGGGTCC
>NW_006922435.1:606886-611634 GCF_000298275.1 Orycteropus afer afer
GATGGGGCAATCTACTTCCGTAGTGATACTGCCTCGGAAACCCAAGGAGGGGTCGCTATGAGTCGGGTCCGACTCGAGGGCACATAACAACAACAGCCTCCTAAAAGGAGCTCTGATGGCATAGTGTTTAAAGCATTGGGCTGCTAAGGTTGGTGGTTCATACCCAGCAGCCTCTTGGCAGGAGAAAGATAAGGCAGTCTGCTTCCATAAAGATTTACAGCCTTGGAAACCCTATGATTCTACTCTGTCTCATAGGGTTGTTATGGGTCAAAATCAACTCTGTGGAAGTGGGTTTGGTTTAGCCTCCTAAACAGTGAGAAAAATAAATTCCTTTGTTAAAGCCATCCACTTGTAGTATTTCTGTTATAACAGCACTAGATAACTAAGACAGTTGGTAGTATTGCCAAATTATATGTGTCATATTGTTTAGCACGAATATTGTGCACTTCTTAGTGACATTGTTTATTTTGGTCAAGCTGTGCTCATTATACCCACATTTGATGCTACTTTTCCTATCACCAAAAATAACAAGTATGTATGATCTAGAGAATGATTCTTGTCCCCATCTCTGGTAAACACCAATGAACCTTGGTCTCTGTGTGTGTGTGTGTGTGTGTGTGTATTCTTGTTTTCTTATATAAGTGGTATAATAACAATATTTGTCCTTATGTGATTGACTTATTTTACTTTGCATTATGTCCTCCAGATTCATCCATGTCAGCAGCTTGAATCCAACAGCCACTTAGCAGGAAAAAGATGGGGCAGTCTGCCTCCGTAAAGGTTTACAGCTTTGGAAAATCTGTGGGGTGGTTCTACTCTGTCCCATAGCATTGCTGTGTTGGAATTGTCTCAATGGCAATGGAGGTGGGTTGTTTTTGTTGTTGTTGTTGTTGTTTGTTTGTTTGTTTGGAATGACTAATGATTGTGAGCATCTTTTCATGTGTTTGTTGACCATTTGAATGTCCTCTTTGGTGAAGTGTCTGTTCATGTCCTTTGTCCACTTTTTAAATTGGGTTATTTGTCTTTTTGTTGTTGAGTTTTTGAAGTTCTATATATTTTAAAGATTAGACCCTTATCAGATATGTCATTTCTGAAGATTATTGCTCAGTCTGTAGGTTGTCTTTACTCTTTTGGTAAAGTCTTTTGATGAGCTTAAGTCTAGTTCCTCCAGTTTTATAGTTACATCATTGATTTGAGATCTTTCTTCTTTATTAATGTAGGTAGTTATTATAAATTTCTTTCTGAGCACTGCCTTCTCTGCACCCCATAAGTTTTGTATAGTGTATTTTTATTTTCATTCTACTCTAAGTATTTTCTGATTCACTCTTGACTTCTGCTTTGGTCCATTAATTGTTTAATAGTGTGTTGTTTAATTTCCACATTTTGCATATTTTCAAGTTTTCCTTCTGTTATGAATTTCTTTCATTCCATTGTAGTCAGAGAAAATACTTTGTATGATTTCAATCTTTTAAAATTTACTGAGACTTGTTTTGTACCTAGCATATAGTGTACCTTGGAGAATGATCCATGTGCACTTGGGAAGAATGTGTATTGTTCTGGTGTTGAGTAGAGTGTTCTACATGTCTGTTAGGTCTAATTGATATATAATGTTGTTTAAGTTCTCTATTTCCTCACTGACATTCTTTTTAGATGTTCTGTCCATTATTATAAGTGGTGTATTTAAGTCTCCAACTATTATTGTTGTTATTTGGTGCTGTCAGTTTTGACTCATAGTGACCACATGACCAACAGAATGAAACATTGCCCATTTTTGTGCCATCCTCACAATCATTGCCATGCTTGCACCATTGTCACAGCCACTGTGTCAATCCAGCTCATTGAGGGTCTTTCCCTTTTTCACTGACCCTCTACAAGCATAATATCCTTCTCCAGGGATTGGTCCCTTCTGACAACATAACCAAAGTACAAGAAATGAAATCTGGCCATTCTCACTTCTAAGGAACATTCCAGTTGTACTTCCCCCAAGATGTATTTGTTCTTTTTTCTAGCAGTCCATGATGCATTCGATATTCTTCACTAACACCAACATTCAAATGCAGCAATTTTTCGTGGTGCTCCTTAGTCATTGTCCAGCTTTCAGATACATATGAGGTTATGGAATATACCATGGCTTGAGTCAGGTGCACCTTAGTCTTCTAAAGGGACATCGTTGCTCTTAAAGAGATCTTTTGTAGCAAATTTGACCAATTCAAATCTGTAAGCATTGATTGTGGATCCAAGTCAAATGAAATCCTTGACAACTTCCATCCTTTCTCCATTTATCATGATGTTGCTTATTGGTCCAGTTGAGAGGATTTTTTTTTAATGTTGAGGCACATATATTTTAATTGTTATATCTTTTCGATGAATTAAGCCTTTTACCATCATATAATGTCCTCCTTTGTCTCTAATAACATAATTTAACTTAAAGTCTATTTTGTCTATTAAAATCATCACCCCAGCTCTTTTTTGAAAAACTTTTTTATTGTGATTTGGGTGAAAGTTTACAGAGAAAATTTGTTTTCCATACAGCAGTTCACATACACTTTGTCTCATGACATTGACTACAATTTACCACAATGCTCCTCTCCTTCTCCCACTTCCTTCCCATAGTTACCTCTTCCCTGTGTCCTTCCCTCCCATACACTTCTGCCCCCCACACCACTCCAGCTCTCTTATGGTTGCTATTTGTATGAAATATTTTTTCCATCCTTTCACTTTCAAACCTTTTGTGTCTTTGAGCCTAAGATGTTTCTCTTGTAGAAAGTATGTAGATGAATTACGGGTATTTTTGGATTTTTATTTTTATTTATTATGCTACTCTCTCCCTTTCGATTGGAAAGGTTAATCCATTTACATTTAAGGTAATTACTGATAAGGAAGGACTTTAGTTCTACCCTTTTGCTATTTGTTTTTTGTGTATCTTATACCTTCTTTGTCCCTCATTTCCTCTAATAGTGCCATCATATGTATTTAGTTGAGTGTATGTATTGAAACATTTTTATTCCCTTATTTTCTCCTTCTGTGTGTATTTTTGTTTTTACATATTGTCTTTGTAGTTTCCATAAAGATTACACTTGACATCTGAAATTTATAACAACCTAGTTTAAATTAATACTAACTTAACTTTAGTAACATATAAAAACTCTCTTCCTATACCATTCCTCCCCTCCTACAATTATGTTGTTGTTATAACCAATTACAACTTTACACATCATGTGCTCCAAAACATAAATTCATACTTATTTTTATGCATTTGTCTATCTGAAATATTTTATAATAAAGTTTTGAGATATACAATTTATTAAAATTTAATACATTTTAAGGTCAGTAACAAAGGAAACATCAATCTATATTACAGATAAGAAAATCAGGGATCAAAAAAGTATTTTTAATCACTGACAAAAATAGAATGAATAAATTATTATAATGTAGAGAGTAATTTCATTTCTGCCACTAAGTCAATAACAGACTTAATTTTACAGGAATGCTAATTAATAATGGATTACATGATATGATTAAATATGTTCTTTTTGCCCCCTAATAAATCCCTCCAATAATATGTTTATGCATTATGATTACCAATGGTTATCTATTTATTAAAATAATCCCCTCCACTTATAATGAAACCCACTGCTGTTGAATCATATCTGACTCATAGTGACCCCTCCTTGGTTTTCTGAGGTGGTATCACTAAGGAATTAGGAGGCCTATAATTTATCATTCAAAATTGGATAGTTTTAAGAATTAAAAAATGCTATTAATAATTATGCTGGGTAACAGGTGTTAACCATATAAACTGGAAAATATGGCTTTATATTTATGATGCATATCTGATCTGACTGCAGAAACAAAATTACTACCCATTATAAACAAAAAAAAATTGGGGGGACACTTACTATGTGCTGATACAACTGAGAATAAGAAGTCTGCTCTCTAGCAACTCACTGAAGTGAAGGAAGCAAGTAGATTCACACAGTTTCAGGACAAAGTGATAAGAAGAAAGTACATGAGGCTATAGGTAAACAAAGGGATTTAAAGGCAGGAGTAGCAAGAGTAATCATTTTCTCAAATACAAGCATAAAACAGAATAATAGGAAATAGAGAGAGAAGGGTCAGCCACAGGGATCCAGGTGAGGAGAGGGAACCCAGGCACTCCCAAAGCAGCAGGATGGGAGAGCGGGAGAAAGGGGATTAAAAACCCAGTAACCTGGACAGAGGAGTAGTCAGCCGCAGGGACCCAGGTAAGGGTGATAAGAGAGATTTCCAACAGGGAGACAAACCTGTCTGTCGATTTGTCCTACCGTAGTGACATGTTGATGTGAGTTTTGAGGCTGAGCCACTGGTGTTTCAAACCCAGCAGGATGCACATGGTGCACAGGTATCAGCCCAGCTTATAGACTGAGACAGACTAGGAAGAAGGAACAGGCCGTCCACTTTTCAAAGAATTGGCCAGGGAAAACCTTATGAATAGCAAAGAAACACTGTTGGATACATTATCATGCAACTTTATGAGTAGTCCAGTTAGGTTAGAAGGCTCTCTAAATAGGACTGGGAAAGAGCTGCATCATCTGAGTAAACCCAGCCTTACTTATAAGGATAAGGTAAAGCTTTTGAGACCTCCATTTGCTGATGTGGCACCGCTCAAATTGAAAAGAAACAACCGCAGACATCCATTAATCATCGAAACATGGAATGTACGAAGTATGAATCTAGGAAAATTGGAAGTTGTCAAAAAGGAAATGGAA
>NW_006922435.1:615200-616040 GCF_000298275.1 Orycteropus afer afer
GATTCACACAGTTATACATGTCCCTGCAAGGCAGCAGTACATGCTACAACTGGAATAGCAGCTTCCCAAGAAATCTGAGAGACTGGAAATGTTGGTGAGCTTATGTCCTACAGGTCATGAAAGGCTTAAGAACTATAATAAGGGATTAAATTGACAACAGCAACTCTCAAGATTAGATAAGAACCTTAGGAGACAGTGATTTTAAGCTAATGGAGGAAGAACAACTCAGTAAATGAGGATGAGTAGTTGCACATGCTAAGAATATAATTCACAATTCAGTGGTCCTGAATTGTACATGTAGAAGCTGTTAAATTGGTGTATATTTTGCTGTGTATATTCTCAACAACAACACATAATTTAAAAGAAAGAAAGAAAGCATGCAAGGACTTAAAAAGGCAATTCAGTAAAGAATAAATACAAATCAGCAATAAGCATATAAACATGTCCCATCTCTGTGATAATCAAAGATCCATTAAAAGCTCAGTAAAAACCACTTATCAAATTGAAATGTATATGTGTGTGTGTGAATGAGTGTGTGTTAACAATGGTGGGAGAGAATGTGAAGAAATGGTCACTGTCATACATATACTGCTGAGAAATTGGCACTACTTTTATCATATATAATTTTGTAGTATCTACTGAGAAAGATAAAAACAGCCCTTGACATCTAGGAGCTGACCTGACACTCAGCTAGACCTTGGTGTTCTCCCATTGAACATTATCCATTTCACAGAACAATGACATTAGATAAGGTTACTCTGTGGCCATGACAGATCAAGACAAAAATGAGACAACTCTATAATCATATCTGAACACAGACAAAACGTGAACATTGTCCAA
>NW_006922435.1:616690-619883 GCF_000298275.1 Orycteropus afer afer
TGGGTTTCTGAGGCCTTATCACTATGGAAGTAGATTGCCCAACCTTCCTTCTGAGGAGTGGCTGATGGATTTGAACCGCCAGTCTTCTGGTTGGCAGTCAAATGCCTTAGGCACTACACCACCAGAGCGCCCAATAATGGTGTTAGGACCTCAGAATTAACCTAAAAATTGGCCCTGCTTGCTAAGGGCTGCACTGGTGGCTGATGACTAAAAAGAGAAAGAGCAAAGAAGGAGACAAACTGAGCTGTGGACTTTCAACTGTCTGGAGGGTGCAGACATTTTGAATGTTTACAAGTGATGGCTATTTGGATATTTAAAGTGACAGTGTTCTCCTTCAGATTCCAGGGACGTAAGAATAAGCTCCATTTGCCAAGAACAGCACAGACATACCAGTGGCTGACAACTGGAAAGGTGAAATATTCCGCTTGTTATTCTTATACCTCACACCCTCTTGGTGAACAGAGGTGAAGCCATCCTTCATCTCCACCTACTTTCTGGGTCAGCAGGAATTCCATCCCAGTCTGTGTGATCTGATGGAGCCTGGATGCCCTACCCCCACCCCCATTTATTCTTTCTTTTGGTTTGGTTTTCTGTTTTAAATTTTTTTTCTTCCTTTTTACTATTGTTCTTTCTTTCTCCCTTCCAAGGTTCTAGTTTTGGGCTACTGTTCTCTTCCCTTTTCCTAGTTCCCAATTATTTTTTTCTTTCTTGTGGTTCTTCCCATCCTCTGTTTTTCTTTTTGCATTTTTCCTTTTTGTTTCTGCATTAATCTCTTACTCTAGTTCTTTTCTATTATTCCCCTCTCCCCAGATATTTTGCATTGTTCTTTCTTCTCTTTGTATTTCTTTTATCCTTTTAAAGTGTTTCTTTAAATATTTTGTCTCATTTATTGCCTTTCCTCTTTTTTTTCTTTTTCTTTTTGGTGATTGTTCCTGTGCTTTTGTGTGGTGTGTGTTTTTTGTCCACACTTTTACTTTTTTTGTAGATTTTTTTAAATTGTTGTTTTCATCTAACTGAGTGGGAGACAGCAACCATGTCCATACACTCCAACCATACTTGCACCTCCTGCAGCCCCACCTTCTGAGTGAGAGCCACAACTTGCTTCTGCACCAACTGGCCAATAATACACAAAAACCAATATGAGACAGACTCACCCTTAAGCTCTTCACAAACAGCTAACAAAAATCTGTGTACCCACTATCATTTTCTATCACACCCACCAGGACACAGGTGGTGAGTGCACAAGTGCTGCCAACTAGTGAATAGAGGATCACAGTACCCTGCTTACTCAGATACATCAAAACAAAACAAAGAAAATGGAAATCTTGGGCAAATCACTCTAACATACAATCACCACGTAAACATAAATACAACAATGTCACAATATCTTGGACACAACAGACCATCACAGTCCACACGAAGAAACAATATAAAGCAGTAGAAACAATAGAGCAGGACACAGACCTGGAACACATCCCTGAAAGAAGAAGCATTGGAACTCTCTGATAAGAAATTGAAAAGAATTATATTAAGGTACCTTCAATGGATTGACAGACAGATCAAGGAAAACACTGACAAAATTAAGGAATACACAGACAAAACCCAAGAACAATTTCAGAAGACAATACAAGAACAAAATAGAAAACTAAATGGAAAATAAGAAATGATACAAAATATACAGATAGAAATTCAGAATTTTAATACTAAATTTTCAGAAACAGATAACACATTGAAAAGGCAAAGGAGTAGAATTGAAACAATGGAAGACAGAATGAGTGACTTTGAAGACAAATTCTTCAATACTTCTTTGGAAAGGGATCAATCAGAAAAAAAAGATCAAAATGAAATGAAGAAAGCCTAAGATTCATGTGGGATACCATCAAGAGGAATAACCTATGTGTAATCAGAATTTCAGAACAGGAAGAGAAAAATAAAACCACTGAGAAAATTGTCAAAGGTTTGTTGGAAGAGAATGTCCCTGATATGATGAAAAACAAGAATATATCCATTCAATAAGTCGAACAAAGCCCAGACAGGATAGACCCCAAAAGAAAATCACTAAGACATATCATCATCAAACTCACCAAAACTAGAGACAAAGAAAGAATCCTGAAAGCAGCACAGGAGAAACAAAAAGTTACTTACAAAGGGCAACCAATAAGACTAAGCTCTGACTTCTTGGCAGAAATCATACAGGTGAAAAGGCAATGGGATGGTTTATATAAAACTGTGAAAGAAAAACATTTCCAACCCAGCAAAATCGGCCCTCAAATATGAGGGTGAAATTAGGACATTTACAGATAAGAAGAAATTAAGGGAATTTGTTAAAACCAGACCATCCTTACAAGGGATCCTAAAGGGAGTACTTTGGACAGAGAACCAACAACAGCAAACACAATTGACCATTAACACACACGATGACATAACCCAGAAATCAACTTAGTTACAGAAGTATCCAAAGTAAAATAAAGTTAAAAGACTGTAAACAGGGAACCAGAGACATCAATTGGAAAATGAGGACAACTATAAACCAAAAAGAGGGAATAAATAGTGTAGTTACAGAACTTCTAAATGGTAAGGAAGTGAAGACAATTGCAAGAGAGAACAGACTGTTCTAAACTTGGGAAGAAAATTAAAAATCACAGGGTAGCCTCAAAGAAAAATTATAAGCCTTCACATCAAAATAAAAAAGAGGACAAGTACAAATATTTAGCATACACTAAAACAATAGCAATGAAAGAAATGATAACACAATTCATAAACAAAATGAACTTAGCACAAAAAAATTATATGGAACAAAGAAATCAGCAACACCATGAAAAAACACATAACAAAATGACAGCAACAAATTCATAATTCTCAATAATTACACTGAATGTCAATGGATTAAATGCACCACTCAAGAGTTGGAGAGATGCAGACTGAATAAGAAACATAACCCATCAATACACTGCCTACAAGAGACAAACTTTAGAGAGAAAGACACAAATAGACTAGAAATCAAAGGTTGGAAAAAGATATATCAAAAAAGAGCAGGAGTGGCAGTATAAATTTCTGATAAAATTGACTTTAAGACAAAAACCACCATAAGAGACAAAGGACATTATATAATGATTAAAGGATCAATTGAACAAGAGGACATATCCATAATAAATATCTATGTATCCAATGAAAGAGCCTCAAAATACATAAA
>NW_006922435.1:620648-621509 GCF_000298275.1 Orycteropus afer afer
TTGAACCACCAGCCTTCTGGTTAGCAGTCAAGTGCTTTTTTAGCCACTATGCTACCAGAGCTCCTAATAGCAATAAATACACACATCAAAAAAAAGAAAGAAGAGTTCCACTAATATGGTGGAATAGGCAGAAAGACTGCATAGACCCTCTTCAACAAAGAAAAAGGGAACCAATTAACACAGATACAGAAGATAATCCTGGACCTCTGAGTTTTGAAGGGAAGGATATAGAAGTGAACTAAACTCCAACTAGCAGAAGAATTTGCATGAAAACTCCAAAAAAGGAGACATACGGAGCTGCGGTCTGGCAACAATCCTGATGGCAGAAACAGTGGTGTTAGGACCTAAGAATTAACCTAAAAATCAGCCCTGCTAGCCAGGGACTGCACGGGGGACTGCAGTGCTGGCTGGTGAATAAAAGGGGAAGCAGTGAAGAGGAAGGTTCTATTTGAGTATTCTGTTTCAGAGTGGGTTAATTTTGGTAGGTCTCTGTTTCTAGAAATTTGTCTATCACTTTTAGTTTCCTCACTCTGCTGGAGTACAATTCTTCATAATATTCTGGTGTCTTTTTAATTTCAGTTTGTTCTGTTGTGATGTCATCCTTTTCATTTATTATTCATGTTATTTGCATCTTCTCTTTGTTTTCCTTTGTTAAATTTTCCAGTGGTTTGCCAATTTTGTTCATCTTTTCAAAGAACCACCTTCTTAGCTTATTGATTTTCTCAATTGTTTTTTTTACCTTTTGGCTTCATTTATTTCTCCTTAAAACAAACTTACTGACATCAAGTCGATTATGAGATTCCTGAGTGGTGGTAAGACTGAAGAATTAACCTAAAAATCACTTTGCTAGCCAGGGACTGC
>NW_006922435.1:632569-634574 GCF_000298275.1 Orycteropus afer afer
TATATGGAAAGGAAAGAGACCTCGGATAAGCAAAGCACTATTGAAGAAGAAAAACAAAGTAGGAGGTCTCACATTGTCGGATCTCAAAACCTACTTGAAACAGCAAGTGTAAAAGGCTTTGAAGTGTGAATAAGCGTGGTGTATTTGAAAACTAGAAAGAAGATTAGCATGGATCTAGGGAGGTGAGTATTAGGAAGTGTTGTAAGATTTGAGGACAGATCTGGGGCTTTCATTCTGTTTGGGCTGGTTTTGGAATGTGGGGCCTAGGGAAGCATATTTATTGTGCAGAGGTGTGATCTGAGTTTTAAAGAGAGCTCTGTAGAGCTGCTTGTGGAGAGTGTATAGAAAGGAGCAAGTATGGATGCCAGGAAAGGCTGAGAAGGCTGCTTCTGCCTTCATCCAGGCAAGGAGAAGTTACCTGCCAGGATTCTGGGAAGTCTTTCCTAGTTTATGTATGTGTAAGAACTTTCTTACAGGAGATACAAAAAAAAAAAAAAAAAAAAAAAACCACTGCCATCAAGTCGGTTCAGACCTACAGTGACCCCATTGGGTTTTTGAGGTGGTAAATCTTTACACAAGTAGATCACCCAGTTTTCCTTCTGTGGAGTGGCTGGTGGGTTTGAACCGCAAACCTTCTGGTTAGCAGTCAAATGCCTTAGGCCAGTGTTAAAGGGATAAGGGATGGGAGGGCTGTGTGTGTATTGGGGGGGCGGTGAGCCAAAGATTTACCCTTGCTTCTTAAAGTTTTTGTCTGTTTATTATTACTATTACTATTAGTTTTTGCTGTGTTTCAAAAGGGTATATATTTCAAAATTACTGAAAATAAATAATCAACTTCCAGTGGGCATACCCTCTCCCAGTGATTCCCTTTCCACATGCCATCTTAGGAAATAGAGGTGTCCCACCATGCTCTGCACATGCACTGCAGTGAGGCCTTGCTCAACTCATCCATGTTTACCTAGGACTTCTCTGGTTTGAGAAGTCCTGTGTCCCAGGCAACCAGGATACTTGATCACCTTGTGGGAGTAACCTTGCTATTATGAGCTGACATTGAAGGCAACCTGCAGAGGCCTTGACAATGGGCCAGAACCTCCAGTTTACCTCAATATGCAAGAGGCCTCTAGTCAATAGAAAAGCAGGCCAGGGTGCTGAGGCACGGTTGGCCTGGCAACAGGATGGGCTGTGCTTAATGGGTTATGGCAAGAGCTTCCCTCCATCCTTAGGCTTCCCTCCACCCCCGACCCTCATCCCTCATCTTATAATAAGAAGAAATTATTATTGTGTCTGGGAGGTTGCTAAGTGATTTTATGACTGTGTACATAGCAGGTTGTGTGTAACCAAATGGGATTCTGGGTCATTGTGCAAGCTGTTACTTCTGTCTGTAGTTCCAGGAGTGGGTGTGTATATGTATGACCATGTGCAGCTGGGTTCTGGTGACACTGATTGATGACATTCCTTAAAGGAATGCACAGTGCTCTTTGAAGGAGTTTCACAATGTTATTCCCAATGAGATAAAAACCCAAACCTACTGCCATCTAGTTGATTCCGATTCATAGCAACACTATGGCACAGAGTAGAACTGCCCCATAAGGTTTCCAAAGTTGGAACTATCAACCTTTTGGTTAGCAGCTGAATGCCTTAAGCACTGCACCACCAGATCCTATCCCAATCAGATAAGGGATTAGAATGTAACTTTTTGAGAAAAAACAAATTCGCTGATGCCAGGGAAGGGAGGTAAACCATTAATCACTATTTACTAATCCAGAAACAGTCTGAATCTAGATAAAAGAAGATATTAACCAAAAAACAAACAAACACACTGCCGTCGAGTCAGACACAATCCATGGCGACCTCTCCTAGGGTTTTGGAGGTGATATCAATACAGAAGTAGATTGCCCAACCTCCCTTCCGAGGGGTGGCTGGTGGGTTTGAACCGTCAGCCTTCTGGTTAGCAGTCAAATGCCTTAGGCACTACGCCACCAGAGCCCTTAAAAAAAATAAAAAA
>NW_006922435.1:638213-638907 GCF_000298275.1 Orycteropus afer afer
TGTGCAGTCTTTCTGCCTAGTCTGCCATCTTACCGGAACAAAAATCTCACATGAGATTTTATGTATAACATGATTTTGATGTAATCCTTTCCCTATATAAGAAACTTAGAAAACACCTAGAGGGAGACAAAATCTGAGGGATCTCCCTCTCTGTCTCAGCTGATGCATGAACTTAATTAAAGCCATTTCTTTTGTTCTTCATCTAGTGTGCCTTTATTGGCTTAAGTCACTCCAAACAACAAATGTAGCACCTTGTGGGTAGCAAACTTTGAGACCGTGAGAGGACTTCCCCTTGCACTGCTGAGGTTGGAAACCACATCCCTGGGACCTATTTTTTCCAGAGGTGAATTTTCAGACCCTGAATGATTGAGACCGGCTCCACATCCAATGGTGACACTGCCAAGTGAGGAGTATAAGGATGACATGGTGATGAGCATCTCAGGAAGAGGGAGTCTGAGGCTCCTTGTGTGGAGGGTGGGGCCCTAATGAGTTCAACATTAGCTGAGACTGAGTAAAACATAGCTTGTGAAGCTAGTCTGATAATTAAATGAGACTGGGTAGAAATAGCCTGTGAAGCTAATCTTTTTGTTGTTGTTGTTTGCCGTCGAGTTGGCCCCGACTAATAGCGACCCCTCCTTGGGTTTCCGAGGCAGTATCACTACGGAAGTAGGATTGCCCAACCTTCCTTCCGAGG
>NW_006922435.1:639827-640483 GCF_000298275.1 Orycteropus afer afer
CTACTCTGTAGACCATCTGTCAGCCCCTGAAAGCCTCCGAGAACTTGAGTCCTTAACCCCTTCCCATACCTGTAGTGGTGTTAGATTTGGATTAGGGAAAGGGTAGGGAGTGTTTGCCCTTTGGCAAATCCCAGCTCCGATACCAACGACCCAGATGGCCAATCCCAGATGCTTTGGGTATATACCCCCTTTTCCACCTCTGATCTATTCAATTGGAAAAATAATTTGCCTTTCTATTGTGAGGACCTCAAACAAATGCATAATCTTTTTGCCTCCATATTTAAGACCCATAACCTCATGTGCATAAATTGTCAGGCATTATGCAACATTTTGCTCATTCCAGAGGAGTTAGATTAGCTTCTCCATCTGGAGGCTAACTGAGCTTTCCCTACAGAAGAGCTAACATGAGACCTCAGAGAGAGCTTGGCTGGAGAGTGTCCCCAGAGAAACTTAAATAAAATATGGGATGTGAAACAAAACCAAAGGAAGATCCCTCAGCATTTCTGGAAAGGATTTATACCACTTTTAGTCAGTATACTGACTTAGATCCTGAAAGCCTTCACAATGCCCAAATGATTAATATAATTTTTATAGGACAGAGTGCTTCTGACATAAGGAAGAACCTTCAGAAATTAGAAGGTGGAGTGGGAATGGGA
>NW_006922435.1:640968-642244 GCF_000298275.1 Orycteropus afer afer
AACAAAGAAAAGGGAAACCAATAAACACAGACACAGAAGATAATCTTGGACCCCTGAGCCTTGAAGGGAAGGATATAGAAGTGGACTAAACCCCAATTAGCAGAAGAATTTGCGTGAAAATACCAAAAAAGGAGACATACAGAGCTGTGGTCTGGCAGCGATTATGAGCGATCCTGACGGCACAGACAGCTTGGAGATTCCCGAGTGCTGGTAGGACCTAAGAATTAACCTAAAAATCACCCTGCTAACCAGGGACTGCACAGAGGACTGTGCATGGTGGCTAGGGAACAAAGGGAGAAGGTGAAGAGAAAGGTGGGCTGAACTGTTGACTTTTGCCGGTCTGGTGGACACTGCCATTTTGAAGGTTTAAAAAGCAGCGTGACTATTTTGGATATTTAAAGAGACAGTGTTCTCACAGATTCCTGGGGCTTAAGAACATGTTCTTCTTTCCAGCAACACCAAGGACACTCGGGGTCTGCAAGACTGAAAAGGTACGACATTCTTCTTGTTACTCTTATACCTTACACCTGCTTGGTCAATGGAGGTGTGGCCATCCCCACTCCCACCTGCCTTCTGGGCCTACAGGAACTCCATCACAGTCTGTGTGCTCAGACGGAGCTTGGGTGCCCTGCCCGGTTCTCCACCGATTTTCTTTTTCTGTTTTCTCTTTTTTTATTTTTATTTTTGTCTTTTTCACTTTCTTTTTCTAGTGATTACTTTGCTTGCATTTGTCTGTTTTAAAACAACTAATATTACTAATACTTTTCTCCTTTTTATTATTATTCTTAATCTTCCCCTACAAGGTCCTAGTTTTCAGCATTTTTTCTTTTCCCTGTGCCTGGTTGAAATTTTTTTTTTTCCCAAAAATTTAAGGGTTTTTTTTTTTTTTTTGCCACCTTCTTTTTGTTCATGATTAACCATGTTCCTTGTTTTTCTTATTGCATTTTTCTTCATTTATTATTATCCTTCCCTACTTTTTTTTCCTTAGTGTCCTATAAGAAGATATTGCAGGTTTTCTTGTTTTTTCCTCTTTTTATCGCTTTTTTCTTTTTCTGGTTACTGTACCTGTGTGATTACATGGAGTGTTTTTCATCCATGGGCTTTTAGTTTCTTGATGGTTATTCAATTGTAATTTTTGTCTCAGTAGGAGACAATAACAGTCTCCATAAGACACAACTATACCCACACCTCCTGGAACTTCACTTACTGAGCGAGAGCCATGTCCTCCTTCTCCACCAAAAGGCCAAAGATAAAAAACCACCAAGAAGAGCCTGAA
>NW_006922435.1:660689-661839 GCF_000298275.1 Orycteropus afer afer
AGAAAGCACCTTACACCATTCTTCTGACCAGCCACACCAGAGTGAAGTTAGAAGGAATAAAACTTTGGGTCCATCACAACAGACTGAAGTCTGTACCTGAACTTGACCCATTAACTGAGCCCCAGAGAAACAACTGGAACTGTGATCTCCTTCAATATCTTAAGTTCTTATTTAAGAGACTATGAGAATAGGTATAAACATAGGGGCCATGATTTATGTAAATAGACTATAGAGCACAACCCAAAGTGCACAAACAGCAGAAAATAAACTAGATGACTGGGACCTTCTAAAAATTAAATTCTACATCAAAAGAGTTGTTCACAGATTAAAAAGAGAACCTATAGATTGGGGAAAAAATATTCAACAATGCCATATCTAACACAAGACTTATCTCTAAAATTTATAGAAAACTCATCATTAAAAAGACAATCCAATTTAAAAATGGGCAGAAGACGTGAACAGACACTTGACCAAAGAAGTTGTTTAGGCAGCCAACAAACAGATGAAGAAATATTTGCGATCATTAGCCATTAGAGAGATGCAAATCAAAACAATGAGATACCATCTCACCTCAGCAATAATAGCAGAGTTCAACAAAACAGAAAATAACAAATGCTGGCAAGGATGTGAAGAGATTGGGACTCTCATACACTGCTGATGTTACTGTACAATCATATAACCACTGTGGAAATCTATAAGGTGATTCCTTAAAAAGTTGGAAATAGAAACACCATTTGATCCAGTAATCCCATTACTAGGTATATATACTAAAGAAGTGAGAACTGGGACACAAATAGATATATGCACACCCATGCTCATCACAGCACTATTTACAACAGCAAAAAGATGGAAACAACCTTGTGCCCATCAACAGAATAATGGATAACTGAACTGTGATACATAGACACAATAGACAACACTAAAGAATAATGTAGAATTTGCAAAACACCACATAAAGTGGATGAGCTTGGAGGACATTATGCTGAATGAAATACGTCAATCACAGAAGGACAAATATTGTATTAATCCACTATTGTAAAGAGTCAAGGAAAGATTTATATATGGAAGGAAATTTTCTTTGTTGGTTACCAGGGATAGGAGGGGAGGGGAGGGAAAATTCCTACATAGGTTGAATATATATATATATATA
>NW_006922435.1:662863-663699 GCF_000298275.1 Orycteropus afer afer
TACCTATAGAATGGTTTTTGCTATGTGGAAACCAAAAACCAAACTCACTGCTGTCAAGTCGGATCTGACTCATAGTGAACCCTCCTTGGGTTTCTGAGGTGGTATCACTATGGAAGTAGATTGCCCAATCTTCCTTCTGAGGAGTTACTGCTGGGTTTGAACTGCCAGCCTTCTTGTTAGCAGTCAAATGCCTTAGGCACTACACCACCAGATGTTTATTCATACACATCTGCTAATGCAATTGGAGGGCTTTGTTCCACAGGGAGGATAACTGCTATTCTCCCTCCGTACCCCAAGGGAAATACACTTAGAGCATGCTGCTCTTTAAGTCTAGATGAGATGTGTAATGGAGAGACTGTACTAATAAGCCAGGCAGGATTTGTGGCCCTCATGGTCTCCCTAGTCAGAGTACCAGGGCTTGCATCTCACAACACCCAAAATAATGTTTTAGCCTGTGCAGCCACATTTTGTGGCCTAAACTATACTTCCAAAGCTACAGATGTCTTAAGCCAGGAGTTGAAATAGGTCAGAAAGTCAGTCTTAGAGAACTGTGCAGCCACTGACTACTTATTATGAAGATATAATCATAAATGTGAAGAGTTCAAAGGAATGTACTGTTTTAATCTAACTGACAGTGTTCAATTCATAGAAGAAAAAATAAAGAAGTATCAAATGCAAAACAGCCTCAGAATTCAGTTCTAACTTAGATTGGCTAACTGCATGGTTGCCTGATTTCAATCAGCTCAAACAGTTACTAATAAGCTTCATTTTCCTCATTACAGTGGGCATCCTTGTATGCTGTTTCATGCAATGTATTCCTTCCTTTCATTGCCTGG
>NW_006922435.1:663799-664563 GCF_000298275.1 Orycteropus afer afer
TGCCTGGGGTAAACTGAGAAGACCATATACAAGCAATTCTCCAGGTTAACACTACTCCCTTGCCCTCATGCTGAAGGATAGCCAGGACATTTTGTCAGATGTCAAACCAGTGAAGCAACCCTCATGCTGAAGGATAGCCAGGACATTTTGTCAGACGTCAAACCAGTGAAGCAACTGATGCCATTTGATTTATATATGCCATCAATAGCCTCAAGGGGTGGGGGGAAGTGCATGGTATTCTTAAAGGAATGTGTAGTCCTCTTCGAAGGACTTTCATAATGTTCTTCCCAACAAGATAGAACAACAACAACAAAAAAAAAAAAAAAACTCACTGCCATCGAATAGATACCAATTCACAGTGACTCCCATTGGATGTCCGAGGTGGTAAATCTTTACTGAAGTAGATTGCCTTATCTTTCTTCCATGGAGCAACTGGTGGGTGTGAACTGACAACCTTCTGGTTAGCAGCCAAACACCCAAGATAAGGGAAGTAAAAATGTAACTTTTTGAGAAAAAACAGATTTGCTGTTGCCAGGGAAGGGTGGTAAACCATTAACCACTAGTTGCTGACCTGGGGACAGCCTGAATCTAGGTAAAAGGAGACGTTGTTGTTGTTAGGTGCCATCGAGTTGTTTCTAACTCATAGTGACCCTATGTACAACAGAAGGAAACACTGCCTAGTCCTATGCCAGCCTCACAATCCTTGCTATACCTGAGCTCAGTGTTGCAGCCACTGTGTCAATCCATCTTGTTGAGAGCCTTCC
>NW_006922435.1:666953-669115 GCF_000298275.1 Orycteropus afer afer
AGAGGACAATAAAGTCACAAGTGGGTGGGCCCTGGGACAAACTCCCATTGTGGGTTGGGGCAGTTATCCTAGGTCAGATTTTTGGCACAGAAGGGCCTGAATAGTGGGGTTTTGGGGGCTCCCTGAACTTGGCAGAAAGTGGTGATCCCCTAACAATTGGAGTTTTTGCTGAACTTGGGCTACAGGGCTGTGAGTAACAGTATAATGTCATCATTAGCAGCCTGCCTAAAGCCCTAGAAACAGCTCTTGGCACCTTGGAGCTTCCCCCCCACCTTTTTTCCTCTTTCTCCACCTCTACCCTGCCTCATCCAATAGAAAAACCACATTCAGCCTGCCATGACACCTGCTGGCTTGAATCCTAAACTCCCTTCATAACAAACAGAGAACTGCATCCACATGCCACACAGTGATTCCATCATCACGAGGAAAACTTCAGAACAACCCAGCATACCTGAATTAATAACCAAATAAAATAAAACACACCAGCTCCATCTTTTCAAAATATTAAATCATAAAACCAAGACAAAACAAATCAACACATAACTAACAGCTAATGACAACTTCAAAATGGCCAGGAAACAATAGGCAACCTCAAATAAAAAAAAAAAAAAAAAAAAAAAAAAAAACCCTGAGAAAATTGTGGAAGACCTACTAACTGAAAACTTCCCCCATATCATGAAGGAAGAAAAGATATTTGACCAAGAAGCTCAAAGAACCCCATGCAGGATAGATCCCAAGAGAAAAACACTGAGGCATATTATAATCAAACTCCAAAATCAAAGACAAAGAAAGAATGTTGCAAGCTGCCCGGAACAAAATAAATATTACTTATAATAATCAAACAGTTAGGCTGAGCTCCGATTACTCAGCAGAAACCATGCAGGCAAGAAGGCAATGAGACAACTTATATAAAACACTGAAGGAAAAGAACTTCCAACCAAGAATCCTATATCCAGCTAAATTGTCCTTCAAATATGAGGGCGAATTCAAGACATTGTCAGACAAACAGAAATTAAGAGATTTTGCAAAAACCAGACCAACCTACAAAAAATGCTTAAGGAAGTCCTTCCAATAGAGAACCCATAACAGAAAACAAAATCAGTGTACATGATGTCAACACTAAAACCGAATCAGAAATAGACACTCAAAAGAAGACCATAAAACATTGTACACTAAAAATCAAGGAAGCCAATCTGCACACGACAACTGCAACTAACCAAATAAAGGGAATAAAAGTTCTAGGTACAACCTTCAAAATGGAGAGGAAAACAGGACAATGCCCTCATAGAGCAGGCTCTTCCAAAAATATAGAGACAAGAATTCAGTCCAAGGTAACCACAGAGAAAATTAACAATCCCTCTAAGCAAATCCCGAAGGAAGGAAAACATATAGGTTTAATAAGCACAAAACCAACAATAAAGAAGAAAAGTGTGAAAGCACTTGACAACAAAACAAACTCAGCACAGAAAAGTATATGGACCAAGGAAACTGCAACAACATGGCCAAAAAACAAAACAAAAACAAACAAACAAACAAACAAAAAACAATAGAATGACAGCAATGAATTCATACTTATCACTAATTACACTCAATGTGAATGGACTAAAGGCACCAATCAAGAGAAAGAGAGTGACAGACTGGATAAGAAAAGAAGACTCATCAATATGCTGCTTACAAGAGACCCACCTTAGACACAAAGATAAAAACAAATTAAGAGTTAAGGAGTGGAGAAAAATATACCAAGCCAATGGTAATCAAAAGAAAGAGCAGGAGTGGCAATATTAATTTCTGATAAAAGACACTTGACTGCCAACCAGAAAGCTGGCGTTTCAAACTCACCAGCCACTCCTTGGAAGGAAGGTTGGGCAATCTACTCCTGCAGTGATACTGCCTCAGAAACCCAAGGAGGGGTCGCTATGAGTTGGTTCCAACTCAATGGAACATAACAACAATAGACTTTAAGGTGAAAAACAATATAAGAGACAAAGAAGGACACTATATGATGCTGAAAGGGTCAATTGACAAATATGACATTGTTGTTGTTGTTGTTAAGTGCCGTCGACTCATTTCTGACTCATAGCAACCCCATGCACAGCAGAAAGAAACACTGCCCGATCCCGCACCAGCCCCACAATCCCTGCTATACTCAAGCCCATCATCGC
>NW_006922435.1:672760-681005 GCF_000298275.1 Orycteropus afer afer
ATGAAACAAGCCTCAATAAATTCAAAAGCATTGAAATACTACAAAGTATCTTCTCAGATCACAATGCTATAAAATTAGAAATTAGCAACAGGAAGATCAAGGAAAAAACATCAAACGTGGAAATTGAGCAATACACTTCTCAAAAACTACTGGGGAATAGAAGAAATAATAAGTGAAATAAAAAAATTCCTAGAAACAAACGAGAATGAAGATACATCATACCAAAACCTATAGGACACAGCAAAAGCAGTTCTCAGAGGTCAGTTTATAGCAATATATGCATACATCAAAAAGAGAGGAAAAAAAATCAACACTCTAGCTCAACAACTCCAACAATTAGAAAAAGAACAACAAAAGAATCCTACAGTATCTAGAAGTAAGGAAATAATAAAGATTAGAGCAGAAAAAAAAAAGAGAGGAAATCAACAAAACAAATATTTTCTTTGAAAAGATTAACAGAATTGGCAAACCATTGGCAAATCTAACAAAAGAGAAGAAAGAGAAGATGCAAATTATAAAATTATAAGAACAGTAAATGATAAGTCATCACAACAGAACCAACTGAAATAAAAAAGATGCTGACAGGATATTATGAAAAACTGTACTCCAACAGATTTGAGAACCTAGAAGAGATGGATAAGTTTCTAGAATCACAAGATCTACCTAAACTATCCCACTCAGAGATAGAGTACTTGAACAGACCCATAACAAAAGAAGAAATTGAGCAGGTCATAAAAAAAAACTTCCCACAAAGAAAAGTCCTGGCCCTGATGGCTTCACTGGAGAATTTTACCAAATATTCAGGGGAGAGTTGACACTGATAGTACTCAAACTATTCCAGAACATAGAAAAAGATGAAATACTCCCAAACTCATTTTATGAAGCAAACATAACACTAATACCAAAATCAGGGAAAAACACCACTAAAAAGGAAAACAACAGACCAATATCCCTTATGAACTTAGATGCAAAAATCTTCACTATCCTAGCCAAGAGAATCCAACAACAAATATAAAAAAAATAATACATCCTGGCCAAGTGGCATTCATATCTGGCATGCAAGGATGGTTCAACATCAGAAAAACAATCAATGTAATCCACCACATTAACAAAACAAAAGAAAAGAACCATATGATCATATCAAGCAATGCAGAAAAGTCATTCGATAAAATCCATCACCCATTCCTGTTAAAAACTCTCAGCAAATGGATATTGAAGGGAAATCCTCAACATAATAAAGGGCATATATGCAAAACCAACAGCCAACATTATTGTTAACATAGAAAGATTCAAAGCATTGCCCTTCGAATAGGAACCAGACAAGGATGACATCTATCACCACTACTGTGCACACTTAATCTGTAATCACGTGAAATTATATGTATAGCATGATTTGGATGTAATCCTCACCCTATATAAGGAACTTAGAAAGCACCTAGAGGGAGACAGAATCTGAGGGATCTTCCTCTCCGTCTCAGCTCGTGCATAAACTTAAAGCCATTTCTTTGGTTCTTCACCTCAGTGTCTCTTTATTGGCTTAAGTCACCCCTGGCAAGAAACCCAGAGCTTTGCAGGTAGCAACAATAGTTGCCTTGGGTCACAGAAATGGTGTGAATGTCAGTAAATAGATGTGAAAAGTGGCCATCAGTGGGTTTGTCTGTTTCTGGGACAAGGTGTGTGTGTGTGTGTATGTGTGTACACATGCCTTTGTGACCATGTAAGCATGTTCCTGCATGGGATCACTTCTGTGTTTGGGACTGGCTTTCTTTCCAAAAAGTGTCTGTGGTCCCTGGGTCTCTCTGAACTTGTGTATGACTCTTGCTTGCACTGTGGTAAGTCAGAGTCAGACAGGCCTGGGTGCAAATTCTGGCTTTGTCATTACTTGCTAGGTGACCATGGATAAGGTACTAAACTTTTCTGTTCCTCAGTTTCCTCATCTGCAGAACACACCCTAATTATGTCTACTTGATGGAGCATAAAATGAGAGAATGCTTGTCTGGTACTCTGCAAAAGCCTGACCCACAGGAAGCACTGGGTAAACATTAGTTCATGTTAGCACATGGCTGTATCTGTAAGAGTGTGCCCCTCTGATTCTGTTAGCAGTTCAGAGATCATGTATCTGTACATGGTTTTCATAAATCCAAGAATATTAACTGAGCTCCTACCAAGCACTGCACTAGATCCCGCATTTGCAGTTATGAAGAAAAAAAAAAAAAAAGCCATAGTACTTGCCTTCAATCAACCATCACCTTCAGAATCTGCCCATATCAACCAACTTAAACACTACAAATACACTTGCTGATGTGCAAGATGGCATGAATACAAATATATTCATTGAAGGAAATGAATAAAGATAACTTAAACCATTGCAGAAACAGTTAATCAGTTTTTGAGCATCCTCATTATGCTCTTTGGGCCTCCTGCTTCCTTTTACCCTCTCATCCTCCACCTTCCCTCTATTTCTTGACTGTTCTGTTCCATTGGTCTATTTTTCAATCTTGATGTCAGTACCATGCTATTTTGATTACTGTAGCATTATAATAATCCTTGAAATCAGTGTTGGCCTTCCAACTTTGTTCTTTTACAACATTGTTTTTGCTATTCTAGATCTTTTGCATACCATGTAAATGTTAGAATCAGCTTAGCAATTTTTTTAAAAAAAGCCTTCTGAGATTTGATTGTGTTACATATATAGATCTATTTGAGGAGAACTGACATCACAACACCATTGAGTCTTCTTATCCATGAACGTGATATATCTCTCCATTTATTTTGATCTTCTTTGATTTCTCACAGCAATATTTGTGTGGTTTTCAGTGTAAAAGATGTGAAAATCTTTGACCAAAATTTCCTTAAATATTTTATTCTTATGTTATTTTAAATGGTATTATAGCTCTCATTTCAATTTTTGAGTATTTGTTGATAGCATACAGAAATAAAATCCATTTTTTATTAGTGTGTTCTACAATCTAATTAAACTCACTGACTAGTTCTAGTAGCTTTGACTGCTAGCATGAAGGTTGGCAGTTCAAACCCACCAGCCACTCCTTGGAATGCAGTTTAGGCAAATTACTTCCATAGTGATACCACCTCAGAAACCCAAGGACCCCTCAGATCCGACTTGATAACAGTGAATTTGGTTTTTGGTTTTAGATTTTCTACATAGATAATGATATTGTGTGCAAATAAAGACAGTTTTAGTTTTTCCTTTTCAATCTATCTGCCTCTTATTTCTTTTTCTTGCATTATTGCAATAGCTGGAATCTCTAATACAATGTTGAACAGAAGTGGTGGGATGTTTCCTTGCCTTTTCCTGACATTAGGGTGAAAGCATTCTATCTTTTCCCCTTGAGAATGAGGTTACCACAAGGAAGGCAGTGCTCAGAGGGAAATTCATAGCGGTAAATGCCTACATTAAAAAAAGAAGAATGATCTCAAATCAATAACCTAACTTCACAACTCAAGGAATTGTAAAACCAAGAGCAGACCAAGCCCAAATCTACCAGAAGGAAGGAAATAACAGAGATCAGAGGTGAGAAATTAAATAGATAATATAAAAACAACAGATAAATGCAGGGGGAAGGAGCAGGAGGGGTATAGAGTTTTTATACTTCTTGAAGTTATGTTGGTGTCAATTTAACTCAGATTATTATAAAAGCATGATGGTAAAATTAATATTCATGGTAACAACAAAGAAAATATCTACAGACTCCAATATGAAGATATTGTCATACTGACAGTCTGCATGCTCAGTTCCTCTACCAACTGAGATTTTGAGTAACTAGGTAAAGCAGATGCAAATAATGATACTGGATTTATGAGCAACTAAGGAGAAGTATTGGAGTCAGTGAAGGCAGTGAAAGAGAGCAGGTTAAGCAACCAGAAAAAATAAACAAACCCACCCAGCCTGTGGAGAAGAAGAGGAGTCATTAGAAATACAATAGAGGTATTGGAAGAGGGAAGGAAGAAAAAAACACATCATGGATCCCACAGGCATTAAAGACTCAGAATAGCCACACCAAGGAATTTTCAAGGTGAGCTGGGGCTTTGAGTTGGAACAAAGACCTTACTGGGAAATGGATCAAGAATCTCCTTAGCTTAAGCTGCCACAGAATCTGAAAGGGAGTGGGGAACAGAGGAGAGAAACTCTCTCCAAGTAAACAGAGCTCCAGAGTGAATACAAGGCAGTGGGTTTGGTTCAACTGTTAACAACTCTTTTTAGCACAGAGTGGATCTGGGACCTGAGATTTTGCTACTTGTCAATCCAGGCAGAAAGGGGTGGCTCTTTATCCTTTGGGGTGACTGTCAGGTCTGAACTGCAAGGTTTTGATTGATGGCTGGGGGTCATTGACAGAGGGCCCCAGAAGGGCCCAGGGGCCAAGGAGGAGGCTGCCCTTCCTGTACCTGCATCACTGACTGAATTACCTTGTGCTAAGCTCCTCGGAAGGAAGGTTGGGCAATCCTACTTCCATAATGATACTGCCTCGGAAACCCAAGGAGGGGTCGCTATGAATCGGGGCCGACTCGACGGCACATAACAACAACAACAACAACAAGCTCCCACTAGCCACTTCTTGGAAGGAAGATGGGGCAATCTACTTCCATAGTGATACTGCCTTGGAAACCCAAGGAGGGGTTGCTATGAATCAGGTCCGACTCGACAGCACATAACAACAACAATAACAACAACAAGCTCAGAAAACTGCCTTTACCTTTCTATACTGTGATTTGCTTCTGGCTCTCTCTCCTTTCTCCGCCCCCCCCACCCCCGCCTTTCTCCCGGGCCTTGTCCAATAGGAAGAACATATTAACACTCCACTAGTCATGGTTGAACTAGTCATAATGTGTACGAACTTGGAGGACAGTTCTTGGTTGACTAATAGAGGGTTAATATGTTCTTCCTATTGGATGAAGCCTGGGGAGAAGGGGGGGGGGGCGGGGAGAAAGGAGAGAGAGCCAGAAGCAAACCCCTATATAGAAAGGTAAAGGCAGTTTTCTGAGATTGTTGTTGTTGTTGTTATGTGCCGTCGAGTCGGACCCGACTCATAGCGACCCCTCCTTGGGTTTCCAAGGCAGTATCACTACGGAAGTAGGATTGCCCAACCTTCCTTCCGAGGAGTACTAGGTAATTCAGTCAATGATGCAGGCACAGGAAGTGTAGTGCCCAGGGCACTTGACTGCTAACCAGAAGGCTGGTGATTCAAACCCACCAGCCACTCCTCGGAGGGAAGGTTGGGCAATCTAGTTTCGTAGTGATACCGCCTCAGAAACCCAAGGAGGGGTCGCTATGAGTTGGGTCTGACTCAAGGGCACATAACAACAACAACAGTCAACCATAGCTGCTACACTGAACACCTCACCTGATATACAGGTAACACCAATAGCTCCTACACCACAGGATCAATGACAGATGGTGGACAACACTTGCTCATCCCAAATCCAAATCCTCTTCACAATGAATAGAAATCTGCACCCATATCCCCACATACTTATGTAAAGATTTACTGCTTCAGAAACACAATGGGGGTTGCTATGAGTCATAGACTTGATGCCAGTAAGTTTGTTTTAAGGAGAAATAAATGAAGCCAAAAGAAAAAAATTGAGAAAATCAACAAGCTAAGAAGGTGGTTCTTTGGAAAGATGAACAAAATTGACAAAGCACTGGCAAATTTAACAAAGGAAAAGAAAGAGAAGATGCAAATAACATGAACAATAAATGAAAAGGGTGACATCACAACAGAACAAACTGAAATTAAAAAGATACCAGAATATTATGAAGAGTTGTACTCTAACAGATAGAAGAAACTAAAAGTGATAGACAAATTTCTAGAAACACAAGACCTACCGAAATTAACCCACTCTGAGACAGAATATTCAAATAGACCCATAACAAAAGAAGAAATTTGAGCAGATCATTAAAAAAACAACAACAACAACAACAAAAAAAAAAAAAAAAAAAAAAAAAAACCTCTCCACAAAACAAAGGTCTGGCCCAGACAGCTTCACTGGAGAATTATACCAAACCCAGAGCTGACACCTACACTACGCAAACTATTCCAGAACATAGAAAATGATGGAATACTCCCAAATTCATTCTATGAAGGAAGAATAATTCTGATACCAAAGCCAGGTAAGGACACCCATTCCTGTTAAAAACTTTCAGCAAAATGAGTATAGAAGGGAAAATCCTCAACATAATAAAGAGCATATATGCAAAACCAACAGCCAACATTATTGTTAACATAGAAAGACTCAAAGCATTGCCCTTCTAATGGGAACCAGACAAGGATGCCTCTATAACCACTTCTATTTAATATTGTATTGTAAGTCCTAACCAGGGAAGTAAGGCAAGAAAGAGAAACAAAAGGCATCCAAATTGGCAAAGAAAGAAGTAAAGCTATCTCTATTTGCAGATGACATGATCCTAATTATAGAAAACCCAAGTGACTCAGCAAAAAATTATTAGAATAGAAAGGTTCAGCAAAGTGGCAGGATACAAGGTCAACATACAAAAATCAGTTGGATTCCTCTACATCAGCAAAGAGACCTCTTGAAGGGAATTAAGGAAAACAATACCATTTATAATAGCTACTAACAGGATAAAAATACTTAGGAATAAATCTTACCAGGGACACAAAAGACCTATACAAAGAAAACTACAAAACACTATTACAAGAAACTATAAGGGATCTACATAAATGGAAGAACATGCCTTGTTCATGGACAGGAAGAGTGAATATTGTGAAAATGTCAATACTACCCAAAGCAATTTACACATTCAATACAATCCTGATCCAGATTCCATCAACATTCTTTAAGAACATGGAAAAACCAATCACTAATTTCATATGGAATGGAAAAAGACCTCAGCTAAGCAAAGCACTGCTGAAGAAGAAAAACAAAGTAGGAGGCCTCACACTCCCAGATCTCAAAATCTACCATACTGCCACAGTAGTCAAAACAGCATGGTATTGGTACAATGATAGACAGATAGGCCAATGGAACTGAATCAGAAACTCAGACATAGACTCATCCACCTGTGGACAGCTGATCTTTGACAAAGGGCCAAAACTCATTAAATGGGGAAGGGATATTATCTTTAACAAATGGTGCTGGCAAATTTGGATATCCACTTGCAATGAAATGAAACAAGACTCATACACAAAACGAACTCCAGCTGGCTCAAAGACTTAAACATAAAATCCCAAATTATAAAGTTCATCAAAAGTAAAATGGGTCAAATCTAGTGGCCTTAAATTATGGCATAAATAGACTGTCAAGCATAAACCAAAATGCACAAGCACTGGAAGAGAAAGTAGGTGACTGAGACCTTTTAAAAGTTAAATTCTTATGTGCATTGAAAGACTTCTTCAAAAGGGTGAAAAGAGAACCTAAAGATTAGGAAAAAATACTTGGCTATGACATATCTGACAAGGGACTTATCTCCAAACTTTATAGAAAACATCAAAAAGACAAACAATCCAATTCAAAAAAGGCCAAAGGACATGAACACACACTTCATTAAAGAAGATATACAGGTGGCCAACAAACACATGAGGAAATGCTCATGATCATTAGCTATAAGAGATACAAATTAAAGCAACAAGATATCATCTCATCCCAGCAATAATAGCAAAGCTCAACAAAACAGAAAATAACAAATGCTGGTGAGGTTGTGGAGAGATTGGAACTCTTATACATTGCTGGTGGGACTGCATAATAGTACAGCCATTGTGGAAAATGGTGTAACATTTCCTTAAAACACTGAAAATAGAAATACCATTTGATTTAGCAACTCCATTACTAGGAATGTATCCTAAAAGAGGTGAGAGACAGGACATGAATAGACATATGCACACCCATGTCCATTGCTGCATAATTCACTAGAGCAAAGAGATGGAAATAACCTAAATGCCCATCAACCATTGAATAGATAACCAAACTAAGGTACATTCACACAATGGAATACTTTGCAACATTGAAGAATACATTAATTCATCCACAACATGGATGAATTTGGAGGCCATTATACTGAGTGGAATAAGTCAATCACAGAAGGACAAATATTGCATGAGTCCATTATTGTAAAAAGTCAAGGATAGGTTCACTCAAGGAAAGAAATGTACTTTGTTGGTTACCAGGGATGGGAGGGAAGGGGAGGGAAAATTTTGTACTACTTGGGGGTCAAATATTGATTTGGGTGAGGGGAGGGGTGGTATGGAAATAGTCTGTGACCAGCATGGTG
>NW_006922435.1:681433-683352 GCF_000298275.1 Orycteropus afer afer
GGACTTGGGACCATAGTCTTGGGGGACACCATGCTCAATTGACACAACATAATACATAAAAACCTTGTTCTAAATCCTACTTTGGTGAGTAGAGACTGGGGTCTTAAAAGCTTTTGCGTGACCATATAAAATTCAACTATTGGTCTCCTCTCATCTGGAGCAAAGAAGAGTGGAGAAAATCAAAATCATCTGGAAACAATTAGTCCAAAGATATGATGTACCACGTGGACCTTAGCCTTCATGACCCCGAGACCAGAAGAAATAGATGGTGCCTGGCTACTAATGCCAACCACTTAGGAAAGGATAAAAACCGGAGATCCTGGATAGAGTGGGAGGAAAAGTATGGAACAAAATTAAAAAACACAAAAATGACCAGAATTATTGGTCAGATAGACACTGGTAGAACCCCAGAGACTATGGCCATGGGTTACCCTTTGGGCCTAGAAATGGAGTCACTTCCATGCATTGGCTCTCAGCCCAACAGTAAAAAGAACTACATGCAGAACACCTAACCCAGGTAGATGCATCCACCTATTCTATGGAGATGCACCCCTTAGGTCAACGAGCCATGACATATCAGAGGGACAGCATTCACATAGATGGAAAGCTAGAGAGACAGGAATTCACAGATAAGAAGAGCACAGAGAGGCGTAGTCACAGAGAGGAGAGGGGAGGAGAGTATTTTATGGTTGGGGATGGTAATTGGGGCTGTGAAATCCAATGTGCACAAACTGTTGAATGTAAAACAACTCTGCTTTGTAAATTTGCACTTAATGCACAATTAAAAAAAAAAAAAAAGGAAGAAGAAGAAAATATCTACCCCCCCCAAAAAAAAAGCAGCAAAATATAAAAGTTGGTAGCAGGAAGTTTCAGTAAGATGGTGGAATAGACAGAAGGACTGCACAGACTCTCTTCCAAAAAAGAAAGGGAACCAATTAACACAGATACAGAAGATAATCCTGGACCCCTGAACTTTGAAGGGAAGGATACAGAAGTGGACTAAACTCCATCTAGCAGAAGAATTTGCATAAAAATACCAAAAAAGGAGATATACGGAGCTGCAGTCTGGCAGTGATCCTGATGGCATAGACAGCTTGGATATTGCCGAGTGGTGGTAGGACCTAAGAATCAGCCCTGCTAGTCAGGAACTGCATGGAGGACTGCTCTGGTGGCTGGGGAATAAAAGGGGAAGCAGCGAAGAGAAAGGCAGGCTGAGCTGTGGACTTTTGACTGTCCAGAGGGCACAGCCATTTTGAATGTTTATGAGAGGGTTGACCATTTTGGATATTTAAAGTGACAGCCTTCTCCCAGATTCCAGGGACTTAAGAACAGGCTCCACTTGCTGGGAAACACAAAGACATCCCAGACGCATGGACTCCTGAAAAGGTGAGACATTCCCCTTGTTACTCTTCTGTGCTCAGACAGAGTCTGGGTGCCCTGCCCTGCCCTGTTCAGATTTTTTTTTTTAAGTTTGTTTGTTTTTGTCTGTTTTAAAACTACTGCTATTATTATTACTTTTGTCCTTTTTATTTTCATTCTTTATTCTTCCCTTCACAGGTTCTAGTTTTCAGCTTTTTTCTTTTCCCTGTTCCTGGTTCCAATTTTTTTAAAAAATTATTATTTCTTATGGGTAACTCTGTTCTCTGTTTTTCTTTTTGCATTTTTCCCATTTTTTTCTTCATTGTTCCTCTTCTTGACTTTTTTCTCTTATTGCCCTCTCCCAGATATTACAGTGTTTTCTGTTTTGCTTTGTTTTTGTTTTTATCCCTTTTCTCTTTTTTGGTTATTGTTCCTGTGTGATTACACGGTGTTTTTTGTCCATTTGCTTTTACTTTTTTTTATGGTTATTCAATGGATATTTTTGTCTAACTGAGTGGGAAACAGCAAAAGTCCCAATATGACACAACTACTTCCTGCAG
>NW_006922435.1:687539-689134 GCF_000298275.1 Orycteropus afer afer
GCTGTATGGAATTTGCTCTGTGAACTTTCACCCAAATCACAATAGAAAAAAAAAAAAAGGAACTGTTTATATATTTGGACCTAACAAGCTATCCTGTTAAGGGTAGAAAATATCTAATTCTTCTCTATGAAGTCCTTGTAAATATGAATTAATTAGTATCTATTTTATACAAGTACATTTATCAAGATTGTAATAGCATATAAGAGGATGACAAGACAAAGCTTGAGACAAATAAGTAAATGCTCTGGTTTAACAAAAAAAGAAAGAAGAGCAAGGAGTGGAGAGCATCCAAAGACCCAAGGTCTGTGCACTGAACCTCCTTGATCCAGGAGACAGAGAACTGTGACACTGCTGAGAGAGCAAAACACAGCAGCTGAGAACTAGGATATCCAGCAGGAGTCCTGACAAATGGCTGCCAAGAGACCTGACCAGAGACCATGCAGTGGACTCCCAGATGATGGAGTGAGAAAGCTGACAACCTTTGGGCCAAGGCTTAATGGCAGAGTGTGGTGCTTCTGGGCACTCACTGGCATAGTTGAAAGAGTTTTGTATCACTTGCTTGAGTAGGGCAGACGCTGTGCAGCTTCAGGACCATGGGAGCAAGGGCCAGAAAGAGAGACTTGTGTGTAGGCACAGCTGAGAAGAGGCTGTCCTGATTGAAGAACTGCATTTTGAGTTGTTTCTGATCATGTATTGTAACCTGTTACTTCCCTAATGATAATCGTGAAAAAAAAAATTATTTCTTTACAGAAATAACTTAACACTATTATTTGGGGTTCAAATGTGAATTTTGATTGATTTGTGAGAATCTGAGGAATTTGGCTATGCATTCTTTATTGAAGGCTGTCTCCTGCTCCATCTTATCTGAACATCGTATGCACCAGTAACATTCTAACTGGAACTCTCCTTCTGTGTCTGGAAAAAAAATCGCTCCCGTGACTAATTAATTAATTAACTAGGCATAATTTTCATAGGATTCATTCACCTAGATTTATCATAGAATATAATTTAAGAAATAAGGAGGAAAAAATTGGTAGCAGTCAAGGTAATAAGAGACAAAGAAAGCATAAGTCAAACAAAAAGCAAATACCAAGATGGCAGAAGTAAGCCCATCCTTATGGTTAATTACAGTGAATATAAATGGAATAAACAGAAGGAAGACTGGGCAATCTACTTCCATAGATTATACCATAGATAGATACCACCTCGGAAACCCAAGGAGGGGTTGCTATGAGTAGGAATTGGCTCAATGGCAGTGAGTTTTGTTTTTTTGTTTACTCCAATCAAAAGGCAGAGAGTGGCAGAATTCATTAAAAAAAACAAAAAAAAAGGATTAAGTGGGATTTCTGATAAGATGGAGGAATAGGCAGAGAAGTGACACAGACCCTCTTCAACAAAGAAAAGAAAAACCCATTGACAGAGATACAGATCATGGAGCCCTGAGCTTTGAAAGGAACTATACAGAAGTGGATTAGGCACCAACTATTGGAAAAACCTGAAGGAAAACAGTGAGTACAGAGATGGTCAGAGCTGCAGACTGTCAGCTACTCTGATGGGACCAACAGCCTGAATATTTCCAAGTGGTGTTGGGACCT
>NW_006922435.1:690789-692941 GCF_000298275.1 Orycteropus afer afer
ACCTCAAAGAAAAATGATAAACCTTCACATCAAAATAAAAAAGAGGACCAGCATAGATATTCAGCAAATACTAAAACAATAGCAATGAAGGAAGTAATAACACGATTCATAAACAAAACGAGCTCAGCATAGAAAATTATATGGACAAAAAGATTGACACCACGAAAAAGCAGATAACAAAAATGACAGCAACAAATTCATATTTGCCTATAATTACATATCTGACAAGAGACTTATCTGTAAGATTTATAATGGAAAAGTGGATGACCAAACTATGGTACATACACATAATGGAAATGCTATGCAGCACTAAAGAATAATGTAGAGTCTGAAAAACACCGGATAATATGGATTAACTTGGAGGACATTATGCTGAGTGAAATAAGTCAATCACAGAAGGACAAATATAGTATTAGTTCATTGTTATGGAGGGCCAAGAAAAGGTTTATATATGGAGGGAAACTTTCTTTGTTGGTTGCCAGGGGGGGGAAGGGATGGAGGGGAGGGGAGGGAACACTGCAAAAAAAAAAAGCATTGACCCATGTCACTTTAGTTTTGTGTACTTCACTGTACATAAATTATATTTCAATAAGATGCATTATATATATATATATATATAAAGCTCATCTATAAGATGTCTACAAGTGACACATCTAATGCCCAAAGACACAAACACATTGAAAGTGAAAGGAGGGAAAAGAATATTCTGTTCAAGTAATAACCAAAAGGAAACAATATGAAATCTTAATATCAGACAAAATAAACTCGAGTCAAAATCTGTTATAAGAGACAAACAAGGACATTATATAATGATAAAACAAGATGAGATAACAATTATAAATATATATGCATCTAATATAGGAGTGGGCAGTTTTGGAATGGCTGATACCAGGAATTGAGCAGAGCAGTTTGGAACAACTGAATGACACAAACTTGTCTGTCAGTTTGTCATACTGTGATGGCTTGTGTTGCTGTGAGGCTAGAGGCTAAGCCACTGGTATTTTAAATGCCAGCAGGGTTATTATCCATGGTGTACGGGTTTCAGTGGAGCTTCCAGACTAAGATAGACTTGGAAAAAGGAAGAGGGCATCCACTTTTCAAAGAATGGGTCAATGAAAACCTTACGAATAGCAGTGAAACACTGTCTGATATGTTGTTGTTGTTTGTTATGTGCCGTCGAGTCAGACCCGACTCATAGCGACCCCTCCTTGGGTTTCCGAGGCAGTATCACTACGGAAGTAGATTGCCCCATCTTCCTTCCGAGGAGTGGCTAGTGGGTTTGAACCGCCAGCCTTCTGGTTAGCAGTCAAGTGTCTTAGCCACTATGCTACCAGAGCTCCTGTCTGATATATTACTGGAAAATTAATATTCTTGAAACACTGTCCTATATAGTGCTGGAAGATGAGCCCCTCAGGTTGGAAGGCACTCAAAATATGACAGAAAGTGCTGCCTTCTCAGAGTAGAGCTGACCTTAATGATGTGGATAGAGTAAAGCTTTCAGGACCTCCATTTGCTGATGTGGAATGACTCAAGATGAGAAGAAACAGCTGCACACATCCATTAATAATCAGAACATGGAATGCATGAATTATGAATCTAGGAAAATTATAAGTTGTCAAAAATGAAATGAAACACATAAAGATCAATATCTTAGGTATTAGTGAGTTGAAATAGACAGGTTTTGGCCATTCTGAATCAGCCAATATATTATATCTCAATACATTATATATTATATTATATTATATATATTACATCTCAATATAAAGAAAACAAAATCCTCACAATTGAACAAATAAACAGCATCACGATAAATGGAGAAAAGATTGAAAATTTCAAAGACTTCATATTACTTGGCACTACAATCAACACCAATGGAAGCAGTAGCCAAGACATCAGATGACATACTGCATTTGGCAAATCTGCTATAAAAGACCTCTTTCAAGTACTGAAGAGGAAAGATGTGTCCTTGAATACTAAGGGAGCCTAACCTGAGCCATGGTATTTTTCAATCACCTCATACGCATGTGAGAGCTGGACAGTGAATAAGGAAGACTGAAAAGAGTTAATGCTTTTGAGTTGTTGTGTTGGCAAAGAATACTGAAAGTACCATGGACTGCTAAAAGAACTAACAAATCTGTCCTGGAAGAAGTGC
>NW_006922435.1:693041-695362 GCF_000298275.1 Orycteropus afer afer
GGAGGAAGCTGTCATTCGAACAGAGCAAGAGGATACTGCATAGTTTAAAATCAGGAAGATAGTGCATCAGGGTTGTATCCTTTCACCATACTTATTCAAATCTGTATGCTGAGCAAATAATCTGAGAAGCTGGACAATATGAAGAAGAACATGGCATCAGGTTTGTGGGAAGACTCATTAACAACCTGATATATACAGACGACACCACTTTGCTTGCTGAAAGTGGGGATGACTTGGAGCACCTACTGATGAAAATTAAAGACTACAGTCTGCAGTATGGATTGCACTTCAATATAAAGAAAACAAAAATTCTCACAACTGGACCAGTAAGCAGCATCACTATAAATGGAGAAAAGATTGAAGTTGTCAAAGACTTCATATTGCTTGGTTCTACAATCAACGCCAATGTAAGCAGGAGTCAAGACATCAAAAGACATACTGTATTGGGCAAATCTGTTGCAAAATACCTCTTTCAAGTGCTAAAGAGCAAAGATGTCTCCTTGAAAACTACGATAAACCTGACCCAAGCCATGGTATTTCCAATCACCTCATATGCATGTGAGACAATGAATAAGGAAGACTGAAGAAGAGTTGATGCTTTTGAGTTGTGATGTTGGTAAAGAATACTGAAAGTACCATGGACTGCTAAAAGAACTAACAAATCTGTCCTGGAAGAAGTGCAGCCAGAATGCTCCTTGGAAGTGAGAATGGCCAGATTTCATCTCACCTATTTTGGTCTTGTTGTCAGAAGAGACCAATCAATGGAGAAGGATATTATGCTTGGTAAAGTGGAGGGTCAAGGAAGGAGGGGAAGGCCCTCAATAAAATGGACTGACATAGTGGCTGCAAGGATGGGCTCAGGTATACCAGCGCACATGAGGCTGGTGTAGGACCATGCAGTGTTTTGTTCTGTTGTATATAAGGTTGCTATGAGTCGGAGATGACTCAATGGCACCTAACAACAATATAGGAGCACTCACACATATAAAGGAAATATTGAAAGAATTGAAAGGATAAATAGACACTTCTTAAATAATAGTAGGAGATTTCAGTACACCACTCTCAATGAGTAAGAGCATCTGGAAAAAAGACCAATAAGGAAACAGAAGAGCTGAATGACAAAATAAGCAAATTATACCTAAGAACCATATACAGATCACTCCACCCAAAAACAGCACAACATTCTTCTACAGTGCACATAGATCCTTCTCCAGGATAGTCCACATGTTAGGTCAGACAACAAACCACAATAAATTTAAGAAAATTGAAATCATTTGTTGTTGTTGTTATGTGCCATTGAGTCGGACCCGACTCATAGTGACCCCTCATTGGGTTTCCAAGGCAGTATCACTACGGAGGTAGATTACCTCATCTTCCTTCCGAGGAGTATTTTCTTCAACCACAATGATATAAATGTAGAAATTAAAAACAGAGAGAAAACTGGAAAATATTCAAACATACGGAAATTAAGCAACACACTTTTAACTAACAAATTGTTGAAGGAAAAAATCAAAAGGCAGTCAGAAAACACTTAGAGACAAATGATAATAAAAACACAATATATCAAAATCTATGGGATGTAGTGAAAGCAATACTCAGAAGGAAATTTATAGTAGTAAACACCTATATTTAAAAAGAATAAAGATCTCTAATCAAAAACCTAACTGAAAAAGTTGAATTAAAAAAAGAACAAACCAATCAGAAGAAGGGAGATAACAAAGAGCAGAGCAGAAACAGACAATAGAAATGAAACAGATAATAGAAAAAAATCAATGAATATAGAAGTTTTTTTAGAGATCAATAAAATTGGCAATCTTTTAGCTAGACTGAAACAGAAAAAATTAAAACAAGAAAGAAAGAAGACACAGGTATCTTAAATCAGAACTGAAAATGGTGACATTACAAAAAACCCTAACAAAATTAAACTGATCATAAGAGAATACTATGACCAATTTTATGGCAACAAATTAGATAATTTAGATCAAATGGACAAGTTCCTAGAAACACATAAACTACTCACATCGACTCAAAAGTAAATAGGAGAGTTCAACAGACTCATACACAAGTGAAGAAATTGAATTCATAATCAAAAAGCTCCCAATAAAGAAAAGTCCTGGACAAGAAGTCTTTGCTTGAGAATTCTACCAAACATTTACAGATGTGATCTCAATCATTCTTAAATTTTTCCAAAAAATATAAGATGAGGAATACTTTCTAACTCATTCTATGAAGCTGGCATTACTCTGATACCAAAGCCAGGCAAAGACACCACAAGAAAAGAAAACTACAGACCAATATCCCTTATGAATACAGAAGCAAAA
>NW_006922435.1:695462-695877 GCF_000298275.1 Orycteropus afer afer
CATTACTCTGATACCAAAGCCAGGCAAAGACACCACAAAAAAAAAAAAATAAATAATAATAACACAATACTATAAAACTGAATCCAAAAACATATTAAAAGGATATCATACACCGTGATCAAGTGTGATTTATCCCATGAATGCAAGAGTGGATCAACATTAGAAAATCAATCAGTATAATACTTCACATTAATAGAACAAAGGAAAGAGCCACATGATCATCTCAATAGATGCATATACAGAGAAGGCATTTGACAAATCCAACATCTTCTCATGATAAAAACACTCAAGTAGCTAGAAATAGAAGGGAGCTTCCTCAAAATGATAAAGAGCATCTTTGTAAACCACACAGTTAACATCATACTCAATGGAGAGAGAAAGCTTTCCCCTTAAGAACAGAAATGAAACAAGGATG
>NW_006922435.1:696321-697566 GCF_000298275.1 Orycteropus afer afer
GCTACTAGAGCTTATAAGTGAACTCAGGAAAGTGACTAGATACAAGGTCAAGATTCAAAATCAAGTGGGTGGGCCCTGGGAGGAACTCCCACAGGGGATCACGGAATGGGCTTGGGCCAGCTTTTTGTCATGGAGGGGCCAGCACTTGACTTTGTCAGTAAACTTGGGTCTGTTGGGTGTGAGTAGGCATTTTCCTGACTCCAGCACCACTGAAACCCAAGTGAAGAGATCATTGGTGCTGCAACTGGGTGGGCCCTGGAAGGAACTCCCACAGCAGATCACAGGGCAGGACAGTTGTCTTGGGTTGGCTTTGTGGCATGGAGGGGTCTCAAGAGTGTGGTTTTTGCATGTGTCTGAAATTGGCAGAAAGTGGCGACCCCCTAACAACTGGAGTCTTTGCTGAACTTGAGCTGTGGGCCTGCAAATAACAATACAACATCATAATTAGCAGCCCACTCAAAGGCCTAGAAACTGCCCCTAGCAATTTGGAGTTCCCCTTCCTTCTCTTTTCTCCTCCCACCTTTTCCACCTATAACCTCAACCATCCAATAGAAAAATCACATTCAGCCACCATAACACCTGCTGGCTCTAATTCTAAACCCTCTTTATGACAAACAGAGACTAAGATTCACATTCCACACAGTGATTCCATCATCACAAAGAAAACTGCAAAGCAACACAACAGACCTGAATTAATAACTGCTACTCAATGTTGTAGTGGAAGTTCTAGCCACAACAATTAAATCAAAACAAATTATTTAAAAAATAAAATACACCTGTTCCAACTTTTCAAAATATTAAATCATAAAACCAAAACAAAAAAAATCAATACATAACCATCAGTCAAAGACAACCTCAAAATGTCTAGGTAAAAACAGGCAACCTCAAATCAAGCAAATAAACAGGACAAGGCAAAACCACAAACAAAGGTCCCATTTAACATGGAGGAAGAGGAGGCAATAGAATTATCTGAGAAAGAATTTAGAAGGTATGTTTATAGAGTTTTACAAGAGCCCAAGGAAACCCCAAACAGAAGCAAGGAGAAGACAGACAGTTCCCTGGAGTAACTAAGGAAAATCATTCAAGAACACAATAACAAGATTAATGCAAAATCAGAACTCATACAAAAACAGCAGTTAGAAATCCAGAAGAATACCAAAATTACAGAATTACACAACACAGTAGAAGCACAAAAGAGTAGGTTAGAACTGACTGAAGAACGCATATCCCAACTAGAAGACAAAT
>NW_006922435.1:697816-699319 GCF_000298275.1 Orycteropus afer afer
AGACAAAGAAAAAAATTTTCGAGCTGCCCAAGACAAAGGAAATATTACTTATAATAATCAAACAGGCTGAGCTCCGATTACTCAGCAGAAAGCATGCAGGCAAGAAGGCAATGGGATGGCACATATAAAAAAAACAATGAAGGAAAAGAACTTCCAACCAAGAATCCTATATCCAGCCAAATTATCCATCAAATATGAAGGCGAAATCAAGGCACTTTCAGACAAACAGAAATTAAGGGATTTTGTGAAAACCAGACTGACCCTACAAGAAATGCTTAAGGAAGTCCTTTCAATTGAGAACACACAACAGAGATCCCACAACAGAGATCCAGATCAGAGATCCAATTGAGAACCCACAACAAAATCAGGATACAGGACAACAACACTAAAACCAAATCAGAAATAGAAACTTAAAAAAAAGACCATAAAACATTGTACACTAAAAATAAAGGAAGCCATCCTATACACGACAACAGCACCTAACTTATTAAAGGAAAAAAAACTTCTAGGTACAAACTTCAAAATGGAGAGGAAAACAGGACAACATCTTCATAGAACACACTATTCTAAAAATGTAGAGACAAGAATTCACTCCAAGGTAAACACAGAGAAAATTAGCAATCACCTTAAGCAAATCCAGAAGGAAGGAAAACACATGGTTTAAATAAGCACAAAACCAACAATAAAGAAGAAAAGAGATGAAGCATTTGACAACAAATTGAACTCAGCACAGAAAAGTATATGGACCAAGGAAACTCCAACAACACGGCAAAAAAACATAATAGAATGACAGCAATCAATTTATATCTATCACTAATTATGTGAATGGACTAAATGCACCAATCAAGAGAAAGAAAGTGGTAGACTGGATAAGAAAAGAAGACCTATCAATATGCTGCCTACAAGAGACCCACCTTAGACACAAAGATAAAAACAATTTAAGAGTTAAGGGGTGGAAAAAAATATACCAAGCCAATAGTAATAAAAAAGAGCAGGAGTGGTAATATTAATTTCTGATAAAATAGACATTAAGGTGAAAAACATCATAAGAGACAAAGAAGGACATTATATGATGCTGAAAGTGTCAATTGACAAAGAAGATGTTACAATAATAAACATTTAGGTACCCAATGAAAGTGCTCTAAAATACATGAGGCAAATATTAATTGAATTAAAAGGGACAATAGACAACTCTACAAGAGTAGTAGGAGAATTTAACACACCACTTTCAAAGGACAGGTAAACTAGAAAAAAACTCAACAAAGATACAGAAGAATTCAACAATACAATCAACCAACTCTACCTCACAAACATATACAGAGCATTAGACCCAACAAAAGCACAATTCACATTCTTCTCCAGTGCACATGGTTCCTTCTCCGGAATAGATCATATGTTAGGATATAAAACAAGACTCAACAAATTAAAAAGCATTGAAATACTACAAAGCATCATTTCAGACCACAATGCTATAAAATTAGAAATTAATAATAGGAAGATCAA
>NW_006922435.1:700038-701595 GCF_000298275.1 Orycteropus afer afer
AAAGGGTGTCATCACAACAGAACCAACTGAAATAAAAAAGATGCTGACAGAATATTATGACAAACTGTACTCCAACAGATTTGAGAAACTAGAAGAGATGGACAAGTTTTTAGAATCACAAGACTTACCTAAACAATCCCACTCTGAAATAGAATACTTGAACAGACCTATAACAAAAGAAGAAATTGAACAGATCATAAAAAAAAAACTTCCCACAAAGAAAAGTCCTGGCCCTGATGGCTTCACTGGAGAATTTTACCAAATATTCAGAGAAGAGTTGACACCTATGCTACTAAGCTATTCCAGAACATAGAAAAAGATGGAATACCCCTAAATTCATTTTATGAAGCAAACATAATACTAATACCAAAACCAGGGAAAGACACCACTAGAAAGGAAAACAACAGACCAATTTCCCTCATGAACATAAATGCAAAAATTTTTAACAAAATCCTAGCCAACAGGATCCAACAACATATCAAAAAATTAATACACCCAGACCAAGTGGGATTCATACCAGGCTTGCAAGTGTAGTTCAACATCAAAAAAACAATCAATGTAATCCACCACATAAACAAAACAAAAGAAAAGGACCATATGATTATATCAATCAATGCAGAAAAGGCATTTGATAAAATCCAACACTGGTTCCTGTTCAGAACTCTCAGCACAATAGAGATAGAAGGGAAATTCCTCAAAATAATAAAAGGCATATATGCAAAGCCAACAGCCAACATCATTATTAATGGAGAAAGATTCAAGCCATTACCCTTACAAACGGGAACCAGACAGGGATGCCCTCCATCACCACTTCTATTTAAAATTGTATTGGAAGTCCTTGTAAGGCAAGAAGGAGAAATAAAAGGCATATAAGTTGGCAAAGAGGAAATAAAACTATCTTTTTTTTGCGGATGATATGATCCTGTACATAGAAAACACAATGGATTCAATAATAATAATAATAATTTAAAAATTCTGGAACGAATAGAGAGGTTCAGCAAAGTGGCAAGATACAAGGTCAACATGCAAAAATCCATTTGATTCCTCTACACCAACAAAGAGTCCTCTGATAAAGAAATAAGTGAAACAATACCATTTACAACAGCTACTAAAAAGATAAAATATCTAGGAATAAAACTTACCAGAGACACAAAAGACCTATACAAAGAAAACTATAAAACACTGCCAAAAGAGACAATAAAGACACAACATAAAAGGAAGAACCTACCTTATTCATAGATAGGTAGATTGAATATTGTGAAAATGTCAGTACTACCTAAAGCAATCTACACATTTAATGTAATCCCGATCCAGAAACCAACAAAATTTTTTAAGGACATGGAAAAACCAATAACTAACTTCTTATGGAAAGGAAAGAGACCTTGGATAAGCAGAGCACATCTGAAGAAGAAGAACAAAGTGAGAGGCCTCACACTCCTGGATCTTAAGAACTACTAAACAGCCACCAGTAGTCAAAACAGCATGGTATTGGTACAATGACAGACAGATAGACCAATGGAACAGAATCAAAAGTCCAGATATAGACCCATCCATCTA
>NW_006922435.1:703994-704708 GCF_000298275.1 Orycteropus afer afer
CTGGCACTTTGAACTCGGACTTAAAGCCTCCAAATTGTAAGAATAAACTCCCATTTGTGGTATATTTCTTATCAGAGTGGCACTAGGTAACTAGAACAGGAGGGAAGGGGAGGGAAAATCCTGGACTACTTGGGGGTCACATGTTGATTTGTGTCAGAAGAGGAATGGTATGGAAAGAATGGTGACACTGGGGAAAGGAAAGACACTGAAATGTACACAGAAGATGTAGACAACAGAGGCAAATACTATTACAAACACACCACTGCAGTATCACTAGCACCAAATACCAGGCTATGGATTAATGTACAGACAGGTGAGAAGAGCAAGTTGGGGTAGGCAAACAGGAATACACACTAGACCAAGGAAAGATTTGGCTGAAGATAATCTTACATATATATGCACTAGTGCTACAAAATTAGCCACATACATTACAAGAGCAACAGAAGACAGGGTTGGAACAACTTTTCAGAGACAACCAAACATCTTGTGAGAGAGAATCACCAGGCCTGGGTGTTCGGGACCATAATCTTGGGGGACATCATGCTCAATTGGCACACATATTTCATAAAAAGTTTGTTCTACAACTTAATATGGTGAGTAGCCACTGGGGTCTTAAAAGCTTTCAAGCAGCCGTCTAAGATGCAACAATTGGTCTCCTCTCATCTGGAGCAAAGAAGAGTGAAGAACAGGAGGGAGACTGGTAATCGACTCCAT
>NW_006922435.1:705483-706453 GCF_000298275.1 Orycteropus afer afer
AAAAAAAAATGAATAGGGAGATGTTACAACAGAACCAATTGAAATAAAAATACCAAAATGCTATGAAGAATTGTACTCCAACAAATTTGAAAATCTACAAGAAATGGACAGATTTCTAGAAACATACTACTTACCTAAACTAACATAGACTGAGGTGGAAAAATTTAACAGTCTCATAACAAAAGAAGAAATAGAGCAGGTCATTAAAAAAGTTATTAACAAACAAACAACAAAAAAAGTCCTGGCCCAGATAGTTTCACTGGAGAATTCTATAAAACATTCAAGAAAAACTGACACTAATCCTATTCAAACTATTCCAGAACACAGAAAAGGATGGAATCCTCCCTAATTCATTTTATGAACCAAGCATAACCTTGACACCAAAACCAGACAAAGACATCCCTAAATAGGAACACAATAGATCAATATCACTTATGACTATAGACACGAAAACTTCAAATAATCCTAGCCAATAGACTCCAACAACATACCAAAAAAACAAAACAAAACACTATGAACAAGTGGAATTCATACCAGATATGCAAAGATGATTCAACATTAGGGAGAAAAATCAATGTGATTCATCACATAAGTAAAATAAAGGAAAATAACCACATGATCATATCAATTGATGCAGAAAAGGCATTTATTAAAGTCCAACAACCACTCCTGATAGAAACTCTCAGAAAAATAGAAATAGAAGGAATATTCCTCAATATAATAAAGGGCATATAGGAGGATGGGGCAATCTACTTCCGTAGTGATACTGTCTCGGAAACCCAAGGAGGGGTCTCTATGAGTTTAGGTGGTCAGCTAATACATGAAAAGATGCTCACAATCATTGGCCATCAGAGAGATGTAAATCAAAACAACAATTAGATATACCGTCTCACCCCAGCACTGATGGCAAGGTTCAACGAGACAGAAAATAACAAATGCTGGTGGGGATGTGGAGAGATTGGGACTCTCA
>NW_006922435.1:708578-719828 GCF_000298275.1 Orycteropus afer afer
TCCTGCAAGAGATATTAACCTAATTAATTATCCAATACATATGGACATGGGAAAATGCCTTTGGGTATGGGAAAGAGTAAAACTTTAACTTTTAACTAATAACTGATTGTTATAAGGAAATATTTGATTTTACTGTAGAAGAATATTTGATTGAATACTTGATTGTTTTAAAGAAATATCAAGAATAAAGACGTAATGGTATGCTTATGTATAAATAAAGCAGAGCAGATGCATCATGGGTCACTCTCACAGAATATGCAGGGCGTCTGCCTGGCCCCTGTTCCTTTTAAAAAAATCCTTTCGTGTCTCTTCATTTCGTGACCTGTGCAGTTTTGCTGGACTTGGCACTTCTCCAAAAGAGTAAAAGTAGAAACTCCAGATTGGGAAAAACTATTCATCAATGACATATCTGACAAGGGACTTATCTCTAAAATTTATAGGAAATTCCAACACCTCAACAAAAGGCAAACAATCCAATTAAAAAATGGGCAAGAAACATGAACAGATACTTCACCAAGGAAGATATTCAAGTGGTCAATACACACATGAAGAAATGTTCACTATCATTAGCCATTGTTGTTATGTGCTGTCGAGTTGGACCCGACTCATAGTGACCCCTCCTTGGGTTTCCAAGGTGGTATCACTACAGAAGTAGATTACCCAACCTCCCTTCCAAGGAGTAGCTGATGGGTTTAAACCGCCAGCCTTTGGTTAGCAGTCAAGTGCTTTAGACACTTTAGACTATCATTAGCCATTAGAGGGATGCAAATCAGAACAACAGTGAGATACCATCTCACCCAGCACTAATAGCCAAGTTCAACACCACAGAAAATAATCAATGCTGGCGAGGATGTGGAAGGTGGGACTGTCATACACTGCTGGTGAGACTGTAAAATGATACCACCATGGTGGAAATAAGTATGGCAATTCCTTAAAAAGTTGAAATTAGATATACCATTTGATCCAGAAATCCCATTACTAGATAGATATCCTAAAGAAGTGAGAGCCAGGACAAGAACAGATACAAGCCCATCCATGTTCATCACAGCACTAGTCACATTAACAAACAGATGGAAACAACCTAAGTGCCCATCAACAGAAGAATGGATAACCAAACTATAGTACATACACACAATGGACTACTATGCAAAACTAAAGAATAATGTAGAATCTGCGAAACACTGCAAAACATGGATGAACCTGGAGAACATTATGCTGAGTGAAATAAGTGCACTATTGTAAAAAGTCAAGGAAAGGTTTATATAGGGAAGGAAACTTTATTTGTTGCTTACCATGGATGGGATGGGAGGGAAGGAAATACTGTTAGATAGGTAGAGACAAGTATTCATTTGGGTGAAGGGAAGAGCAATGTACTTACTAAAAGTGAGTGATCAACATGGTGGCACCAAGGAAGAGGAAGATAGAGAGAGGTACAGGGGAGGTACAGTACATGTACAGTACTGCGTTGTCAGTGATGGCAAGCATTGATCTACAGGTGGATGGACAGGTGGATAGGCTGAATGATCAGGTATGTCTAGGCAACGGGAAGTGTGCCCATGACCATGGATAGGGTTGACAGGTGATGTTTCTACACATATATTTGTATGTGCTGTGAGAATGTCCAGGTGTATAGTAAAGCTGACAAGGGGCAAGGTTGTTGTGCTTCTTGGCTCCCTGAGGGAGTGAGTAGTTGGACCTGTGGGCTCGAGACCATGGTCACAGGTGACGTCAAGCTCAATTGGCATAACATACTACACAAAAATATTGTTCTTTATCCTACTTTGGTGAGTAGCAACTGGTGTCTTAAAAGCTTGCAAACGGCCATCTAGATGCAATGATGGGTCTCTCCTCATCCAGAAGAAAGAAGAATGAAGAAAACCAAGAAGCATGGAAATAATTAGTCCAAGGAACTAGTAGACTATGAGATCCTCAGCCTATATGACCATGAGGTCAGAAGAATTAGATTGTGCCAGCTACCACTGTCAACCACTTTGAGGGAGATCGGTGCAGCAAATCCCAGATTGAGTGGGACAAAAACGTGGAACAAAAATCAAAATCATGAAAAAAGACCAGGTTTGCTGGTCTGATAGAGCCTGGTTAGACCTCTCAAACTATGGCCCCTAGTTACCCTTCAGGTCTGGAACTGAACTTACTCCTTGGCTTTCAGCCAAACAGTAGACAGACATATGGGGTGAACATTTACATCAGGTCGACACACTCCTTGGAGCAGATCAGTCAGGGGAGAACAGAAGGGCAGGGAGATAGCTTGGGAGCGGGGAGTGCATGGGAGGGAAGGGCACAGGGAAGAGGTAACTATGGGGAGGAAGTGGAAAGAGAGCTGTTACATTATGAGGAATTGCAATCATGTCATGAAACAAAATGTGTTTGAATTGCTGTATAGAAAATGAATTTGCTCTGTAAACTTTTACCCAAATCATAATAAAAGTTAAACAAACAAATAAACACCAGCGGTAACGAAAACAACAGCTCATCCAGTCAGATGAAACCAATAGACTTAAAGCATCACTGTCATTAGGTAATAATGATAGCTTAGACTGTAGTGCATTAAAAGGTTCAAAAAGTAAATTAGCATAGAGCTTTATAGCCTTGTAGGTAAACTGATACGTGTAAGCTGGACTTACAAAAAATATGTTTCTGTTCTTATAGCTAACTAGAGGGATATGTTTTAAAAATTAATACATTTCTGTTGAAACACTGCACAAAAATTTTAGAGTCATTTTGGTGTTTCCCCCTCTCACAGTGTCACTTGGTGCAGTCCATACCCCCTATACCTCCCTAATGACATGACTGGTGTGAGCTCACTTATATAAAAGGCAAGAAAAGGCAAATGTACAGAGACCAAAGTTTATTAGTGGTTACTGGGTGCAGGAAGGAGAGGGAAAGGGGGATTGTTGCTTATGTTGTACATCTACTCTTCATTTATCACCTATTTCATTATCTGACATTTTGCATTTACAATAGTAAAATGTCCACTGTCTGACTACTTTGTGCATTAATGATGTACATCTGGCAGTAACAAACGCCAAAGTGTGAGGCTTAAAATTACGTATCAACTTGGTGGGGACATGATTTTCAGTGGTTTGGCAGTTATGTAATGATGTAATTTGACAGTTATATAATGATGGAATTTGGCAGCTCTGTCATGGTATAATATAAGGCGTTCTGGTGGCCCTAATCTGGTGGCTGCTAACAAGAAGATCAGTGGTTCAAACCCACCAGCTGCTCCATGGAAGGAATATGAGGCGATCTACTTCCATAAATATTTACAGCCTCAGGAACCCAATGGGGGTTGCTATGAGTCGGAATCAACTCAATGGCAGTGAGTTTGGTTTTTTTTTTTTTTTTTTTTTTGGTTTTTGGTAATGATATAGTCACCCTCCATTTTCTGAGATGTGGTCATCTTCCATTTTTGCATAATGCCAATTTTCACATAACAACCTAGTCTTTGGAACATAATCATGTTGATAAATGAGGATTGAGAATACTAAATTTTGGTTTGCAGTGACAGGAAAATCACATAGATAAAGGGCAAGGCTGCACAGCCCATTACTGGAAGTGTTGTCAATAAGTTGCATACCTATAAAAAGTTGAACTGGCAAAAATGTGATAGATATATTGACAGCAATGACAAATAAATAAATAAATAAGAATATTGAGCCTACTTATGGGAGCTCTGGTGGCATAATGCCTAAGGCATTTGACCGCTAACCAGAAGGCTGGCGGTTCAAACCTACCAGTCACTCCTCGGAAGGAAGGTTGGGCAATCTACTTCCGTAGTGATACCACCTCAGAAACCCAAGGAGGGGTCTCTGTGAGTCAGATCTGACTCCATGGCAGTGGTTGAATTTTGCTGCTTATGTACAACCAAAGACCTTATGTGATTTAGTTCCTTGGTTTGGAGGTTTAGGGTCATGGTTTCATGGGATATGCCAGTTAATTGGCCTAATAATGTATTTAGTGCTTCTGTTCTACCTCCTAGTTCAGTGTGTAGTTCCTGGGGTCTTATAAACTTACAAGTGGATATCCAACAAAGGAAGAAGGAGAGTTAAGAAAAGGAGGAGGAAATGGAATGTGTGGCTAATTGCCTCCTTTGCCATAAGGTCAGAAGAACTGGATGGTGCTCAGTGTCTATTATTAAACGTTTTGATAAAAAATTCTATAGAAGAATCCTGATCGAGGGGGGGGGAATGCTGAAGAGAATTTAAAATTCTCATAGAATCCAGGCTTTTCTGGAGGCATGGAGGCTGGATGAACCTCTGAAAATCTTGCTCTGAGATAATCTTTAAACCTTAAACCAAAACTATCCCGTGAAGTCTTCTTTTTTATTTTCCCTGAAGTCGTCTTAAAACCAAACAATAGTTTAGATTACCTAGAAAAAATGTCTGCCCTGAGCATCGTGCTCTATTAAGAACTATCTAAATGGGGTCAAATTCACAATAACTCAAAAGATTAGATGGGAAACTTAGGGGGCAGTGAGTTTATGTTAATGGGGAGGAACAACTCAGAAAGAGGGTGGAATGTTTGCACAACTTGAAGAATGTAATCAGTGTCACTGTAAAATGTAGAAGTTGTACATGTAGAAGTTGCTGAATTGCCATGTTTTACTACACACACACACACACACACACATATAATTATCTAAAAAAAAAAAAGATTGGTACTGGTATAATAATAGACATATGTTGTTGTTGATAGGTGCTGACGAGTCATCTCTGGCTCACAGTGACTCTACGTACAACAGAACAAAACACTGCCTGGTCCTGTGCCAGCCTTACAATCCTTGCTATAACTGAGTGCATCATTGCAGCCACTGTGTCAATCCATCTTACTGAGGGCCTTCCCTTTTTTTGTTGACCCTCCACTCTACCAAGCATGATATCCTTCTCCAGAGAATGGCCCCTTCTGACAACATGACCAAAGTAGTTCAGACCAAGTCTGGCCATTCTTGCCTCCAAGGAGCATTCTGGTTGCACTTCCACCAGGACAGACCTGTTGGTTCTTTCAGTAGTCCATGGTATTTTCAGCATTCTTCACCAACACCACATCTTGAAAGCATCAACTCTTTTTCAGTCTTCCTAATTCATTGTCCAGCTCTCACATGCATATAAGGCAATTGAAAATACCATGCCTTGGATTAGGTGCACCTTAGTCTTCAAGGAGACATCTTTGCCTTTGCCACTTGAAAGAGGTCTTTTGCAGCAGATTTCCCTAATGCAATACATCATCTGATGTCTTGACCGCTGTGCCCATTGGTGTTGATTGCAGAACCAAGTAATATGAAGTCTTTGAAAACTTCAATCTTTTCTCCATTTATCGTGATGCTGCTTATTAGTGCAGTTGTAAGGATTTTTGTTTTCTTTATACCGAGGAGTTCTGGTGACGTAGTGCCTAAGGCATTTGACTGCTAACCAGAAGGCTGGAGGTTCAAACCCACCACCACTCCTTGGAAGGAAGATTGAGCAATCTGCTTCCACAGAGATACCACCTCAGAAACCCAAGGAGGGGTCACTATGAGTCGGAATTAACTCGACAGCTGTGAGGTTTTTTTTTTTTTTTTTTTAATATTGATATGGAACCTACACTGCAGATTGTAGTGTTTAATCTCCACCAGTAAGTGCTTCCAGTCCTCCTCACTTTCAGCAAGCAAAGCTGTGTCATCTGCATACTGCAGGTTGTCAATGAGTCTTCTTCCAATCCTCAGGCCACATTCTTCTTCATATAGTCCAACTTCTTGAATTATTTGCTCAGCATACAGATTGAATAAGTATGGTGAAAGGATACAACCCTAACTCACTCCCTTCCTGATTTTAAACCTGCAGTATCCCCTTGTTATATTTGAATGACATTTGAATGTTCTATGTACAGATTCCTCATGAACACAATTAAGTGTTCTGGAATTTCCATTCTTCTCAATGTTATCCATAATTTGTAGTGATCCACACAGTTGAATGTTTTTGCATAGCCAATAAAACACAAGTAAACATATTTCAGGTATTCTTTGCTTTCAGCCAAGATCCATCTGACATCAGCAATGGCATTCTTCATTCCATGTCTTCTTCTGAATCCAGCTTGCATTTCTGGAAGTTCTCCATCAATATACTGCTGCAAATATATATATATATTTTAAATTATCTTCAGTAAGATTTTACTTGTGTGCAATATTAATGATATTGCTAGATAATTTCCAAATTCTGTGGGATCAATTTTCTTTGGGTTGGGTACAAATATGGATTTTTTCCAGTCAGTTGGCCAGGCAGCTGTCCTCCAAATATCTTGGCATAGCCGAGTGAGTGCCTCTAGTGCAAAATCCATTTGTTGAAACATCTCAATGGGTATTCTGTCAGTTTCTGGAGCCTTGTTTTTTCCCCTCTGCCTTCAGTGCAGCTTTGATTTCTTTCATCACCATTGGTTCTTGATCATATACCACCTCCTGAAATGGACGAACATTGACCAGTTGTTTTTGGGACAGTGACTGTGTATTCCTTCCATCTTCTTTTGATGTTTCCTGCATCATTCAATATATTGCCCATATAATCTTTCAATATTGCAACTCGAGGGTTGAATTTTTTCTCACTTCTTTCAGCTTGAGAAGTGCCAAGCATGTTCTTCCTTTCTGATTTTCTAACTCCAGGTCTTTGCACATTTCATTATAATAATTGACTTAGTCTTCTTGAGCTGCTCTTTGAAATCTCCGGTTCAACTCTTTTATCTTGTTATTTCCTCCATTTGCTTTAGCTACTCTCTATTCAAGGGCAAGTTTCAGAGTCTCTTCTGACATCCATTTTGGTCTTTTCTTCCTTTCTCGTATTTTTAATGACCTCTAGCTCTCTTCATGGATGATGTTCTTGATGTCATCCCAAAATTCCTTATTAATAGCAGTGGAACACTGTCTGATATATTACTGGAAAACTTTATGAATAGCCCTGAAACATTGTCTGACATAGTGCCAGAAGATGAGCCCTTCAGGTCAGAGGGCACTCAAGATATGACTGGGGAAGAGCTGCCTCCTCAGAGTAGAGCCAACCTTAATAATGTGGATAGAGTAAAGCTTTTGGGATCTCCATTTGCTGATGTGGCATGACTCAAGATGAGAAAAAACAGCTGCAAACATCCATTAATAATTGGAACATGGAATGTACAAAGTGTGAATATAGGAAAATTTGAACTTGTCAAAATGAAATGGAACACATAAAGATAGATATCTTAGGCATTAGTGAGCTGAAATGGACTGGTTTGGGCTATTTTGAATCAGACAACCATATGATCTACTATGTTGGGAATGACAAATTGAAGAGGAATGGCATGGCATTCATCATCCAAAGAACATTTCAGATATATCCTGAAGTACAATACTGTCAGTGATAGCATGATATCCATACACCTACAAGGAAGACCAGTTAATACTACTATTTTCCAAATTTACACACCAACTAACAAAGCCAAAGATGAGGAAATTGAAGACTTTTACCAACTACTGCCGTCTGAAATTGACTGAACGTGCAATCAAGATGTGTTGATTATCACTGGTGATTGGAATGCAAAAGTTGGAAACAAAGAAGAATCACCAATAGTTGGAAAACATGGCCTTGGTGATAGAAATAATGCTGGAGATTGCATGACAGAATTTTGCAAGACCAATGGCTTATTCATTGCAAATACCTTTTTTTCAAGAACACATATGGCAGCTATACACGTGGACTTCACCAGATGGAGTACACAGGAATCAGATTGACTACATCTGTGGCAAAAGGTGATGGAGAAGCTCAATATCTTCAGCCAAAACAAGGCCAGGAGCGGATTGTGGAACAGACCATCAAAGTTCATATACAAGTTCAAGTTGAAGTTGAAGACTGTTAAAACAAGTCCACAAGAGCCAAAATATCACCTTGATTATATCCCAATAGACATATAGACCAATGGAATAAAATTGAGAGTCCAGAAATAAACCCAAACATTTATGCTCAATTGATTTTTGACAAGAGTGCTAAGTCCATTCAATAGGGGAAAGAAAAGTCTCTCTAATAAATGATGGTGGGACAACTTGAGTTCCAAATGCAAAAGAAAGTAGTTGGACTCATATCTTACACCATATATGAAAATTAACTCAAAATGATCAAGAACTTAAATGAAGGAACTAAACCATAAAACTCTTGGAAAAAAACATAGGGATAATATGTCAGGACCTAGTTTTTAATGATGGATTCTTAGCTATGGAACCAAAAGCATGAGCAGCAAAAGACAAAATACATAAATTGGAGTTCATCAAAATTCAAAATGTTTTACAGAAAAGGACTTTATCAATAAAATGAAGAGGCAACCTACATATTGGGAACCATTTATCTGATAAATATTTAATATTCAGTGTATATAAAGAACTTCTACAACTTAACAACAAAAAGGCAAGAAACCTAATTTAAAAAATGGGCAAAGGATTTGAATACACATTTCTCCAAAGAACATAAACAAATGACCAACAAGCCCATGAAAAGATGCTCCACATGATGAGTCATTGCTGTGTTGATATGCCATCAGGTCCATTCTGATTCATAGCAACCCTATACAACAGAGTAGAACTGCTTCATAGTGTTTTCTAGGATGTAATCTTTACTGTAGCAGATCACCAGATCTTTTCTCTCACAGACGCACTGGTGAGATTGAACCATCAAGCATATAATCATTTTGCCACCAGGACTCTGAGTTAAAAACACGAGATACCTCTTTACCCACACTAGGATGGCTATGATTTTTAAAAAATAAAAAATCCAAAGCACAACAACTCAAGGAAGAAGGAAAGTCAGGAACAGGAGAAGAAAATGGAACGTGTGGCTAATGTCCTCCATGAACAACTGCCTCCTTTGCCATGAGACCAGTAGAACTGCATGGGGTCCAGCTACCATTAACAAGCATTTTGATCAAGGATTTTATAGAAGAAACTTGATCAAAAGGAGGAAAATACAAAATAAAATTTCGAATTCTCATAGGCTTCAAACTTTCTGGAACCATGGAGGCTGGATGAACCCTTGAAACATTTGCCATGAGATAATATTTAAACCTTAAACCAAAAATAGCCACCAAAGTCTTGTAAAACAAAACAGCAGTTTAGCTTACCTAGTAAAAAATGTTGTTGTTGTTAGCATAGTGACTTGCCTGCTAACCAGACGGCTGGCGGTTCAAACCCACCAGCCACTCCTCGGAAGGAAGGTTGGGCAATCCTACTTCCGTAGTGATACTGCCTCGGAAACCCAAGGAGGGGTCGCTATGAGTTGGGGCCGACTCGATGGCACATAACAACAACAACAACAGTAAAAAATGTCTGCCTTGAGCATCGTGCTCTATTAAAAACTATCTATATGGGATCAAAGTGACAACAGCAACTCAAAAGATTAGAAAGGAACCTTAGGGGACAGTGAGGGTTTAAAAATAAACAAATCATTTTCTTGTGATTTGGGTAAAAGTCTACAGAGCATTGATTTTCCATTCAACAGTTCACACACATCTTGTTTTGTGACATTGATTGCAATCCCCAAAATATAACAGCTATCTCCCCACTTCCTCTCTGTGGTTGTCTTTTCCCTGTGTCCTTCTTTCCTATGTATTCCTGCCTTCTGAGCTTTCTCCTTGTGCAAATTCTGTCCTTCTGATCTCCCATGATTAGTTGTTCTAAGGAGTACACCTCCCTGGTGTAGGGGGCTGTGAATTTATGATAATGGGGGAAGAAGAACTCAGAAAAGGAGGGTGAGAATGGTTGCACAATTAGAACAATGTAATCAATGTCATTGAATTGTACATGTAGAAACTATTGAATTGGTGTATATTTTGCTGCATGTGTTAGACTGGGTTCTCTAGAGAAGTAAAACCAGTAAAGCTTATATAGAAAGAGAGGGAGAAAGAGAAATTTATCTTAGGAAAATGGCTCACAAACATATAGAAGTTGGCAATTCCAAAGTTCTTGAATCAAATGTCAAGATGGAGACTTTTCCTGACTTGTGCTCCTGCAGGGGCTGATGAGCTCAAGGATGGCAGGGAGTATACTGGTTGTTGACTCCAATGAATGATGAATCCAATATTTCTGGCTGAATGGTGGATTTTTCACTCTTGGACAGTTGTAGGCAGCACAACAGAATCCCGATCCACAGAAGAGTGTCTCTTTTCCCAGGATGTTCATAAATATACTGCAAGCAGGCCACATCCCTAGCAAAACTCCCTTTCAATGGATTGGCTACTCAAAACATATTCATCTGATACCATCATTGGAATAAGCCACATCACAATTACTTAAACCACATAATTGTGGTTCAGCCAAGTTGACACACAGCTCCAACTATCACAGTCCACCCCTTGTCAACTTGGTCATTGTACACATCTTCTTAACCATATATAATCTCTAAATAAGGATAATTATAAAGTCATATTTGCACCTAACATGATATGCTAACATACGTACAACTGAAACGCATTAACCTTCTTTACATTTCACAGTTCATAACAGAAGGAAACAAAAATACTTGATGCACATATACAATGAAGCAATATAACAATAACAGTCCTCGTTTCTGCAACTGGTCATGTGGTCATAGCTGACATTCAGAACTACCTTCTTCCACCACCCATTCTGTATTTCCCTTGCCCTCAGCAAGCACTTCGGCTGGTCGTGGTTCTTTGCCTGGCGGGGTGACCCAAACCTTCATTCCAGAAGAGTCTGGGCCATTAGTAGTCATATCAGAATTGGGTTTCTGTAATTTTCCATTGACTTTAATCACAGGGCATGGTAGTACTAAGAGATGTCCTAAAGAATTTCCTGTATTCCAGACATATTCTTCTTTACCTCCATTATGTAAAGAAATTTCCCCGTGGTAATCAGGATCTATCACACCAGATAGTACAGTAATGCCCTTCTTTGTCTGTTGATCCAGAGGCATGAGGAAGCCAAAATGACTGGGTGGCATTCTTAATTTCCAGTTCAATGCAATCAGTATTGTGTCTCCAGGTGGAAGTGTTCCTCCCTTTGGGACTAAGATCTCCAGACCAAACAGCATCTCTATTTACCACAGACACTTAAAGCACCATTGGATCAGCCAGGTCATATGGCCCAAGTGTCAGAGCAGCCTGCATGGTAGCCTGAACCTGCTTTACAGCCTTCTGTTGTTCTGGACCCCACTCAAAACTAGCATCTTTCTGAGTCACTTGATAAATAGGCCACAGCAACACACCCAAATGAGGGATATGTTG
>NW_006922435.1:721283-722228 GCF_000298275.1 Orycteropus afer afer
CATATGCCCCCACTCTGACTGGTGGGCCACAATGACACTTTGGCTCTCCTGGAATTAGTGTCAGTTTAGAGCCAGTGTCCAGTAATCACCCAAAAGTCTGATTATTTCCTTTTCCCCAATGAACAGTTACTCTCGTAAAAGGCCTCAGATCCCTTTGGGAGAAGGCTGTGAGAAAGATTGACATTATAAATTTTTGGCAATTTCTTTTCTTAAAGGGACCTGGCCTCCCCTTCATTCAAGGGGTTTTGGGTCTATAAATTGACTCAAGTCTGGGAATTGATTGAGAGGCCATGACTCTGTATTCTAGTGATTCAATCTAGGCTGCTGTACATGTGACCTAGAATTCTTCTGTCTATACAGATCAAGTAAATATTTAGTAGGTTTGCCATGTATTTCACTATTAAGAACACCAGGCACAAGTAGCAAATGCCATAATTCCACACGAGTCAGAATATTCTGATTACTTTTCCTACTTTGCTGTCCATTATGGTAACCACGCCCACCTTGCCTTTGCTGATTAACTGCTGCCAACTGGCCCCTACTACCACAGGGTCCAATCAGCCCCATAGTAGTTAAGTGTCTTAGCTCAATTAGGGCAGTTCCCACTGTCAAACCCAGCTTACATAAAATAGCAATCACAGCAGTCTTCAAGGATGCTGGAACTCCCTTCACAAATTTATTCCTCACCATACTGGTGAAAAGCATGTCTTCTGGACTCTCCATTTCTGGCTCTAGGGATCTAATCTGATAAGTCCATTCTAACAGGCCAATTTCCCTAAGCCTCTGGACATTATACTAAGCTTCTTCAACATTATACCAAGGCAGGTCTGGTACTTCAACTTGACTTAAGGTTGTTGTTGTTGTTGTTAAGTGCCATCGAGTCATTTCCAACTCATAGCAACCCCATGCACAGCAGAACGAAACACTGCCCGATCCCGCGCCAGC
>NW_006922435.1:724678-727951 GCF_000298275.1 Orycteropus afer afer
ATTGGCTGCTCAAAACATATACATCTGATCCCATCATTGGAACAACCCACATCACAGTTGCTTAAACCACACAGAATTGTGGTCCAGCCAAGTTGACATACAGCTCAAACTATCACACTGTGTATATTATGAATAATAACAAAATAAAAATAAACAGAAAAGAGCATGTGCTGGCAAGGATGTGAAGTTGCAACCCTCACCTATTGCTGATGGTAATGTGAAATGGTACAACCACTGGAAAAACAGTTCAGAGGTTCCTCAAAAAGTTAAACTTAGAACTACCATGTTGTTGTTAGGTGCTGGTGAGTTGGTTCTTTCTCAGAGGAACCTTATGTACAACAGAAGAAAACACTGCCAGGTCCTGCACCATCCTCATAATCCTTGCTATGCTTGATCCCATCATTGCAGCCACTATGTCTATCCACCTCATTGAGGGTCTTCCCCTTTTTTGCTGACCCCCTACTTTACCAAGCATGATATCCTTCTCCAGGGACTAGTTCCTCTTGACAACATGATGAAAGTAGGAGAGGCAAAGTATCACCATCTTCACTTCTAAGCAGCATTCTGGCTGTACTTCATCCAAGACAGATTTATTTGTTCTTCTAGCAGTCCATGGTATATTCAATATTCTTCACCAATACCATAATTCAAATGCATCAATTCTTCTTCGGTCTTCCTTATTCATTATCCAGCTTTTGCATGCATTTGAGGCAATTGAAAATACCACGGCTTGGGTCAGGTGCACCTTTAGTCTTTCAAAGTGACATCTTTGCTCTTTAACACTTCAAAGCGGTCTTTTACAGATTTACCCAATGCAATACTTCATTTGATTTCTTGACTGCTGCTTTCATTCATGTTGATTATGGATCCAAGTAAAATGAAACCCTTAACAACTTCAATCTTTTCTTCATTTATCATGATGTTGCTTATTGGTTGTCAATATGTTATACTGTCATCACTTGTGTGTTGCTGTGATGCTAGAAGCTATGCCACTAGTATTTCAATTACCAGTAAGCTTACCCATGGTGGACAGGTTTCCATGGAGCTTCTATACTAAGACAGATTAGGAAGAAGGATGTGGGAGTCTACTGAAAAAATTTGGTCACTGAAAACCTTATGAATAATAGTAGAATTACCACATGACCCACCAATCCAAGTCCTAGGTATATACCCAAAAGGATTGAAAGCTGGAATGTAAACAGAAATCTGTGCACCAGTGTTCATTGCAGTACTGTTCAGTGTAGCCAAAAGGTGGAAACAGCTTATGTCCATCAACAGGAATGAATAAATGAAATGTGATATAAACCTTCTGCCACCTAGTTGATTCTGACTCATAGTGACCGCATTGGGTTTCCAAGGCTGTAAATCTTTGTGGAAGTAGAATGCCTCATCCTCCTCCCATGGAGCAGTTGGTGGATTAAAACTGCTGACTTTCTGGTTAGCAGTAAAATGCCTCACCCACCATGCCACCAGAGCTCCTTATACTATACACACACAATGGAATATTGCTTAGCCAAAAAGAGAAATGAAGTCCTGATACATGGCACAAAATGGATGAACCTTGAAAACATTATATTGAGTGAAATAAGTAAGTCAAAAAATATTAAATATATAGAAGAGTCAAACATACAGAAACCAAAGTTTCTTAGTGGTTTCCAGGAGTATAAAGGAAGAAGAATGATGAGTCATTGCTTAGGAGGCACTAAGTTTCTGCTAAAGGTGGTGCAGTAATTTGGAAATGGATGATGATAGTGGTTGCATACTATGATGAACATAACCAACATCACTGAATTGTATATGTAAAAAATGTGGAATTGGGAGATGTTTTGTTATATATGTATTTTTTTTACCACAATAAGTTAAAAATAAAAAGAATGAGATTACCTGGGAATAATTTAACAAAGGAGGTAAAAGACTGCAACACTGAAAACGATAAAACATTGTTGTTTGGTGCCATCGAGTCAGCTCCTACTCATAGTGACCCTATGTATAACAGAATGAAATGCCACCTGATCCTGCACCATTCTCACAATCCTTGCTGTGCTTAACCCTATCATTGAAGTCACTATGTCAATTCATCTCATGGAAGGTCTTCACCTTTTGTGCTGACCCTCTACTTTACCAAGCATGATATCCTTCTCCAAGGACCAGTCCTTTCTGACAACATGACCAAAGTAGATGAGATGAAGTCTGGCCATTCTTGTTTCTAAGGAGCATTCTGGTTGCACTTCTTCCAGGATAGATTTGCTCATTCTTCTGTCAGTCCTTGGAACTTTCAGTATTCTTTGCCAACACTACAATTCAAATGGATCAACTTTTCTTCAGTCTTCCTTATTCATTATCCAGCTTTCACATGCATATGAGGCATGCAAACACATGGCATGGCTTAGGTTAGATGCATCTTAGTCTTCAAAGTGACTTCTTTGCTCCTTAACACTTTAAAGAGGTTTTTTGCAGCATATTTGTCCAGTGCAATATGACATTTGATTTCTTGACTGCTACTTCCATGAGTGTTGATTGTGGATCCAAGAAAGATGAAATCTCTGACAACTTCAATATTTTCTCCATTTATTGTGATGTTGCTTATTGGTCCAGTTGTGAGGGGTTTTGTTTATGTTGAGTTTTAATCCAGACTGCAAACTGCAGTCTTCAATCTTCATCAGTAAGTGGCTTCAAGTCATCTTCACTTCACTTTCAGCAAGCAAGATTGTGTCATCTGCATATCGCAAGTTGTTAATGAGTCTTCCTCCAATCCTGATGCCACATTCTTCTTCATATTGTCCAGCATCTTTGATTATTTCCTCTACATATAGATTGAATAAGTATAGTGAAAGGATACAACTTTGACACACACACTTCCTGATTTTAAACCATGCAGTGTCCCCTCATTCTGTTCGAACAGCTGTCTATACAGAATCCTCATGAGTACAATTAAGTGTTCTGGAATCCCATTCTTTGTTATCTGTAACTTGTTATGATCCATGCAGTCAAACGCTTTTGCATAATCAACAAAACACAGGTAAACATCTTTCTGGTATTATTCGCTCTCAGCCAAGGTCCACTGATATCGGCAATATATCCCTCGTTCTACATCCTCTTCTGAATCCAGCTTGAATTTCTGGAAGTTCCCTGTCAATGTACTGCCACAATCATTTTTTAATTATCTTCAGCAAAATTTTACTTGCGTGTGATATTAATTATATTGTTCAATAATTTCCATATTCTGTTGGATCACCTGTCTTTGGAATGGGCACAAATATTGATCTCTTCCAG
>NW_006922435.1:730348-731085 GCF_000298275.1 Orycteropus afer afer
TAGAATCATTTCTAATTTTTCATTTATTTTGTCATTTTGTTCTTGTATTTTCTTCCAAAATTCTTCTAAGGTTTTTTCGGTGTTTTCTTTGGTCTGTCTCTCAATCCTTTGAAGATACCTAAAGATGATTCTTTTGAATTCCTTATCAGAGAGTTCCAATGCTCCTTCTTCCTTGGGGATGTGTTCTGGGTCTGTATCCTGCTTCCTACCACTTTATCCTGTTACTTTGTGTGGACTGTGATGATCTCTTATTTCCGAGACATCGTGGTGTTGTTGTATTTAGATCTCTGTTAACTGTTTGTGAAGAGCAGCCAAGGGTGATTCAGGGTCTTCTTGATGGTTTTTTTATCATTGGCCCATTGGTAGAGAAGGAGGTAGTGGCTCTCACTCAGTAAGTGAAGTTGCAGGAGCTTTTCAGTCTTGCAGGTCCCGAGTGTCCTTGGGGTTGCTGGAAAGCAAAATGTGTTCTTAAGCCCCAGGAATCTGCGAGAGCACTGTCTCTTTAAATATCCAAAATATTCAAGCTGCTTTTTAAACCTTCAAAATGGCGGTGTCCTCCGGACTGGCAAAAGTCCACAGTTCAGCCCACCTTTCTCTTCACCTTCTCCGTTTGTTCTCCACCAACTGTGCACAGTCCTCCACGCAGTCCCTGGCTAGCAGGGTGATTTTTAGGTTAATTCTTAGGTCCTACCACCACTCGGGAATCTCCAAGCTGTCTGTGCTGTCAGGATCGCTCA
>NW_006922435.1:731425-733398 GCF_000298275.1 Orycteropus afer afer
TTTTTTTTTTTTTGTATCAACAAAGGTTTTTCTTTTAAACATCAAGATATATCTCAATACTTCAGGGACAAACAACTTGGTGTATGTGAGACTGAAGCATCATCATCAGCCATCTGTGTTTCTCTTCTTGTTGAGGAACGTAGTTCCAATCTCATTTGGGTTAGGGACCTTTCTGTAAGAAAAACAAGGGGCCAGGTCCTCAGAAAAATGTTCGGTTTATACCACCCTAAGTGTTGCATGGATTTGGGATTAGTAAACTCCACTTTAAAAGGATAAGTGCTGTCTTAGGGCACACCAAACTCTCCAGGGGGGATATATAACATTTTGTTTACCAAAGGTAAGGATTGGGTTGGGAACAGGCTGAGCTAAACCTTGTTTCCCTCTTCACATTTATCTGAGGTTCGTCTTGCTGGTCCAGGTTCGGACATCTACAGGACTCTCGGACCTGTGGATCAAGCATTGTTGGATACTGTGTCCACAGCTCTAAGGATCACTAAACCTTAATCATGAGTAACCCTGAACTTTGCCATTTTCTTAGACCACAAGGCGTGGGCTGAGAGGGCTGTGCCTCCACTGGCTGTGTGTCCCTGGTAGAGCAGGGTGGCTCTGCAGCTCTGCCAGATCCCCTGGTGGTGGCCAGGGTTACTGACACATCCTCGGAATTCCATTGACAAGGAAACATCCTTGGAATTCCACTGATGGCTTCTGGCTTTTATTGGAGATAGAACCTCTGAGCCTGCCTTTGGGGCTGCCATACTGCTCTGTTTGGAGCCTGGCTCCAGGACGGGAGACAGTGCTCTGAGGGAACGTGCCTTCTCTGCCGCCAGTTCTCAGCCCTGCCAGCGACACCCTCTCCATGGCAAACAGGATACAGATGACAGGACAAGGGCATAACAGGCACATCCCACTCAGAAAACCAGCCAAAATGTTGCCTGGCCTGCTTTTCAGTCTGGCCATTTTCACCAGATAATGTGCCAGGTCCAGCCAGGGCCCCTGATGGGTGGGTCCTGCCAGAATTTCCTCCTTTCTTCCAGCTTGCAGGCCTCTGACAGGTCTCTACCCCTCTGGCTCCCCTTTCCTGTATAAAACAGCTCACAGCCTTTAAAAATGAGGTTTCTAGCTTATTTAGCCATGGAGCCAGTTCTCTCTCTGAAATTTATCCTGAAGTCCATAGAGAAAGTCGGTTAACACCAAAGCTGCTCTGGTTGTCATTGGGATGGGGACCCAGCACCCCTTGCTGCCTCATCCTTAATCCTCCACCTGACATCTCAAGGGCAGTCCTAGGGTTTCCCTTCAGATTTTCTGCTGCTCATTGAATGGAGAGCCCATTCCTAGGCTCAGGATCTCCTCCCTACAGAGAAGGTGGGTTTCTTGACCCCCAAGGCAAGGGAGGCCTGGGCTCCCATGCACCTCTGTCTGGACTGCTTGCCTGTCACACTTCCTGGTGGACACTTAACTGTTGGGGTTGACCCTACTGGGCTGAGGAGGACCCAGGATCCATCCCTCCTTTTCTCCTTTCCCCTTGGACTCTGCTGAGATGCTTCCATGGAGTTCTTTGAGCTTTTTCCTGCCTGAGCTTGGGAAGTGGGGGCCAGCTCCCCTCTACTATCTTGGGCATACTGACCCTCTGTCCCCACCTCACTTTTCTTTCACTACTGGAAGCTTTGGACTCCCATCTCCCTAGAGCCCCACCTGTTTAAAACTAGCTGTCATTAGATGGGTTTGGGCACTGGGGATGATGGGAGAACCACATTTACCAGAAAACAGAAGGCTCAGTGCCTCACGCTAAACTGTCAGCTACAGGGTACAAAAGGGCCCAGGGCTGGAAGTTCTCACCTGGGCCCAGGGCCAAACCCCAGGGCTCAGTCATCTCTCTCCAGGAGCTTTGGGGGTAACTAACATTCACCTGGCTATCCACAGTTGTCCCTGGGAAGAACCTCCCTAAACCCCTTTGAGCTTCTCAAGCCCTTTCA
>NW_006922435.1:734612-737273 GCF_000298275.1 Orycteropus afer afer
TATATAAACCTTTCCTTGACTCTCCACAACAATAAACTAATACTATATTTGTCCTTCTGTGATTTACTTATTTCACTCAGCATAAAGTCCTCCAAGTTCATCCATGTTATGTGGTGTTTTGTAGACTCTACATTATTCTTTAGTGCTGCATAGCATTCCATTGTGTGTATGTACCACAGTTCGGTCTTTCGTTGATGGGCATGTAGGTTGCTTCCATCTTTTTGCTATTGTAAATAGTGCTGCGATGAACATCGGTGTGCATATATCTGTTCCTGTCCTGGTTCTCACCTCTGTGGGATATACACCTAGTAATGGGATTCTTGGGTCGAATGGTATCTCCAATTCCAGCTTTCTAAGGAATCACCATACTGCTTTCCACAGTGGTTGTATCACTTCACAGTCCCACCAACAGCATATGAGAGTCCCAATCTCTCCACATCCCCACCCTCATTTGTTATTTTCTGTCTCGTTGAACCTTGCCATCAGTGCTGGGGTGAGATGGTATCTCGTTGTTTTGATTTGCATGGCCAATGATTGTGAGCATCTCTTCGTGTATTTGCTGGCCACCTGAATATCTTCCTTAGTCAAGTGTCTATCCTTGTCTTCTGCCCATTTTTCAATTGGATTGTTAATACCTTTGCTGTTGAAGCACTGGAGTTTCTTTTTTTATATAAATCATACAGATAAGTCCCTTGCCAGATATGTAATTATGGACAAGTATGAATTTGTTGCTATCATTTTGTTATGTGCTATTTCATGGTGTTGATCATTGTTCCATATAATTTTCTGTGCCTAGTTCATTTTGTTTATGAATCATGTTATTGCTTCCTTTGTTGCTATTGTTTTAGTTTTTTCTAAATATTTGTGCTGGTCCTATTTTTTATTTTGATGTGAAGGTTTATTATTTTTCTTTGAGGTTACCCTGTGATTTATAGTTTTCTTCCCAAGTTTAGAACAGTCCATTCTATCTTGTAGTTGTCTTGACTTATCTACTATTTAGAAGTTCTGTAACTACACAATTTTTTTCCCTCTTTTTGTTTTTTAGTTGCCCTCATTTGTCGATTGATGTCTCTGGTTCCCTGTATACAATCTTGTAAGCTTATTTACTTCTATAAATACTTTTATAACTGGGCTGGTTTCTGGGTTATGTCATCATGTGTGTTAATGGTCAGTGGTTGCTTGCTGTTGTTGGTTCTCTGTCCAAAAAAACTCTCTTTAGCATCTCTTGTAAGGTTAGTCTGGTTTTAACAAATTCCCTTAATTTCTGCTTATTTGGAAATCTAATTTCACCATCATATTTGAGGGACAGTTTTGCTAGGTATATAATTCTGGTTGGAAAAATTTCTCTTTCAGGGTTTAATATATACCAGCCCATTGTCTTCTCACCTGCATGGTTTCTGCTGCAAAATCCAAGCTTAGTCTTATTGGTTACACCTTGTAGGTAGCTTTTTGTTTTTCCTGTGTTGTTGTCAGGATTCTTTCTTTGTCTTTGGTTTTGGTGAGTTTGATGATATGTCTTGGTGATTTTCTTTTGGGGTCTATCCTGTTTGGGGTTCATTGCACTTCTTGAATGGATATATTGTCATCTTTCATCATACCAGGGAAATTCTCTTCCAACAAATCTTCAACAATTTTTTTCTATGGTTTTATTTGTATCTTCCGGTTCTGGAATTCCAATTACCAGTAGGTTATTCCTTTTGATGGTATCCCACATGAACCCTAGGGTTTCTTAATTTTGTTGTGATCTTTTTTTCTGATTGATCCCTTTCCAAAGAAGTATTGAGGTATTTCTTTTCAATCTCATTAATTTTGTGTTCCATTGATTCAATTCTACTCCTTTGCCCATTCAATATCTTATCTATTTCTGAAAATTTAGTATTAATCTTCTGAATTTCTGTCTGTAGGCTTTGTATCATTTCTAATTTTTCATTTATTTTGTCATTTTGCTCTTGTATTGTCTTTTGAAATTATTCTAGGGTTTTCTCTGTGCTTTCCTCAATTTTGTCAGTGTTTTCTTTGATCTGTCTCTCAATCCATTGAAGGTACCTAAATAAAATTCTTTTGAATTCCTTATCAGGGAGTTCCAATGTTGCATCTTCCTCAGGGATGTGTTTTGGGTCTGTATTCTGGTCCCTTGTTTCTCCTGCTTTGTCTCCAAAAGATTGTGACATTTTTGTGTTTATATTTAATTGATGAGTGTATGTTAGAGTGACTTGCCCACGCTTTTCATTTTCTTTGTTTTGTTTGTATGCTACTGAGGCAAGCAGGTTACTATGCTGTGCTCTTCTATTTGCTAGTTGGCAGCATTTATACACTCACCACCTGTCTCCTTTTCTGTTGTCTGCTTCATGTATGTCCCTGCTGTCCTCAGCAAATGGAGCCTATTCTTAGGTCCTGTTTTTGTACAGGTTTCTCCACTAGTTGGTGCCTCATTCACTTCTGTATACTTCCTTTCAAAGTTCAGGGATCCAGTATTATCTTTTTTATATCTGTCAATTGGGTTCTCTTTTCTTTGTTGAAGAGGGTCTGTGTAGCTTGTCTGCCTATTCCTCCATTTTACCAGAAGTCCTCTTTTGGAGAATTCTTGATGCACATAAGAATTTAATTTTTAGAAGGTCCCAATCATCTAGTTTATTTATCTTCTGCTGCTTATGTATTTTT
>NW_006922435.1:738218-739637 GCF_000298275.1 Orycteropus afer afer
CCTCGGAAACCCAAGGAGGGGTCGCTATGAGTCAGGGCTGACTCGACGGCACATAACAACAACAACAACATGGTGATGAACAATTTTCAATGGATCTTCCCGACTAAGGTAGACTAAGAAGAAAAGTCTGGTGATATACTTGTGAAAATCAGTCAATGAAAACCATATGGATCATAATAAAAACTCTATGGATTAACAGCAGTCCACCACAGAAAATCATGGGATGGCAAAAGACCGGACAGTGTTCTGTTCCATTCAGCACAAGTCATGGCTAACTTGACAGCAGCTAACAAGAACAATGACAGCAACATTTTCAAACTTCATCCATATTGTAGCATGTATCAGAATTTCATTTATCTTTGCAACTGAATAATTGTCCATTGTACACATATACCAAGGAGGCTAGTGGAAGAATGGTTAAGCACTCGGCTACTAACTGAAACATTGGCAGTTGGAACCTACCAGCTTCTCCACAGGAGAAAAGGCCTGGGAATCTTCTCCCATAAAAATCTCAACCTTCAAAACTCTATGGGGCAGGAGAGAGCAGCAAGATGGCGGACTAGGCAGAAGGACTGCACAGACCCTCTTCAACAAAGAAAAGGGAAACCAATTAACACAGACATAGAAGATAATCCTGGACCCCTGTGCCTTGGACTAAACCCCAACTAGCAGAAGAATTTGCATGAAAATACCAAAAAAGGAGACATACAGAGCTGCGGGCTGGCAGCGATCCTGAGCGATCTTGACGGCACAGACAGCATGGAGATTTCCGAGGGGTGGTAGTACCTAAGAATTAACCAAAAAATCAGCCCTGCTACCCAGGAACTGCACGGAGGACTGTGCATGGTGGCTGGGGAATAAACGGAGAAGGTGAAGAGAAAGGTGGGCTGAACTGTGGACTTTTGCCAGTCCAGAGGATGCCGCCATTTTAAAAGTTTAAAAGTGGTTTGACTATTTTGGATATTTAAAGAGACAGTGCTCTCACAGATTCCTGGGGCTGAAGAACACGTTCTGCTTTCCAGCAACCCGAAAGACACTCTGGACACCCCAAGACTGAAAAGGCCAATGATAAAAAACCACCAAGAAGAGGCTGAATCACCTTTGGCTGCTCTTCGCAAACAGTTAACAGAGATCTAAATACAATAACGCCACGATGCCTCAGAGACAACAGTCCACACAAAGAAGCAGGATAAAGTGGTAGAAACAAGGGAGTAGGATACAGACCCGGAACACATCTCTGAGGAAGAAGCAGCATTGGAGCTCTCTGATAAGGAATTCAAAAAAAAGGTATCTTCAAAGGATTGAGAGACAGACCAAAGAAAACACAGAAAAAACCTTAGAAGAATTTTGGAAGAAAATACAAGAACAAAATGACAAATAAATGAAAAATTAGAAATGATTCTAAATCTACAGATAGAA
>NW_006922435.1:741295-741755 GCF_000298275.1 Orycteropus afer afer
AGAGACATCTATAGAGCACTTCACCCAACAGCAGCACAATATACATTCTTCTCCAGTGCACATGGAACATTTTCCATGATAGACCATATGTTAGGGCTTAATAAATTTAAAAACATTAAAATAGTGCAAAGCATCTTCTCAGATCATAATCCTATCAAATTATAAATCAACAATAGGAAGATCAACAGGAAAAGAGTTAACACATGGATACTGAACAACACCCTCCTTGAGAAAGACTGGGCAAGAGAAGAAATCAAAATTGAAATTAGAAAATTCCTTGAATCAAACTAGAATGAAAACACAACATACCAAAATCTTTGTGACACCGCAAAAGCAATGATCAGAGGCCAATTTATTGCAATAAATGTACACATCAAAAAAGAAGAAAGAGCCAAAATCAACATTTTAAACCAGCATCTCAAACAAGTAGAGAAAGAACAGCAAGAAAAGCCACCAGAAG
>NW_006922436.1:0-645 GCF_000298275.1 Orycteropus afer afer
TAAGAAGGGACCATTCCCTGGAGAAGGATGTCATGCTTGGTAGGGTGGAGGGTCGACGAAAAAGGGGTAGGCCTTCAATGAGATGGATTGACAGGGTGGCTGTGATGGTGGGCTCAAGTATAGCAGGTATTGTGGGGCTGGTGCGGGATCAAGCAGTGTTTCATTCTGCTGTGCATGGGGTCGCTATGAGTTGGAAACGCCTCGACGGCACTTAACAACAACAACAACAACAATATCAACACCCCACACCACTGGACCCCTACGAATTCACTGACGTGGAATGTGCCCAAATTTTTTCGTTTAATTTCCCACCCTCTAGCACACAGATGTCTCACCAATATGTCTAAAGTCATTGATACTTCTTTCTTACTAGGTCATATCAGCATGTCATCAATAGACATGACGAGTGTGATGTCTTGTGGAAGGAAAAGACAATCAAGTTCCCTATGATCTAAATTATGACTCAGTGGTGGGGAGTTGATGTAAGTCTTAGGAAGTACTGTGAAAGTATATTGTTGGCCTTTCCAGTTGAAGGCAAACTGCTTTTAATGGCCTTTGAAACTGGTATCAAGAAAATTGGCATTGGCCAGATGAATAGCTTTATACGAAGTACCAAGACATGTACTAATTTGCTCTAGCAATGAA
>NW_006922436.1:1426-3652 GCF_000298275.1 Orycteropus afer afer
CAAGGCTTCTCCATATATACAGGAAACAGACCACATCCCAAAGGCAGCTACTCAGCTGCTTGTGGTAAATCCCACCATGGAGTTGATTGCCAGTCTCCTGATGGGGCATAACTACTACCACCTGCCCAGCCACTCAACCAGGCCCAGCCAAGTAGACACACAAACATAACTACCACACTCCACTTTTCTCAGACCCAGAAGGGGAATTCTGTCAATTGCTCAGTATATGTATTCCAATTATTCATTCTGGAACTGGGAAAATCATTACAGGATGGGTTTGGGAACCCACTGAACCCACTGTGAGACACACCTTACATAAGAATCCATTGATAACTTGACCTCTGTATGCCTGCCTCAGACTGGTGGGCCACAGTGATGTTTTGAGTCTCCTGGAATTAGTGTCAGTTCAAAGCCAGTGTGTAATAATCCCCAAAATTCTGATTATTTTATTTTTCCCAATGAACAGTCATTCTTGGCCTCAGACCCCTTTGGGGAAGGCTGGAAGACAGATTGACATTATAAATTTTTGGCAATGTAGTGGGGTCCTTCTTCAAGGGGACCCTGCCTCCTCTTCATTCAAGGAGTTGTGGGTCTATAACTGAATCATGTCTGGGAATTGATTGGGAAGCCATAACTCTGTATTCTGGTAATTTAATCTAGACTGCTGTTAATGTGACCTAGAATTCTTTTGTCTGTACAGATGAAGTAAATATTTACTAGGTTATCCATGTATTCCACTCCTAGGAACACCATCCCTAAGTAAGCAATGCCATAATTCCACAGGAGTCAAAGTATTCTGATTACTATTTTGACTCTGCTGCCCATTATTGTAACCACACTCACCTTGTCTTTGTTGATTAACTGCTGCCACTTTTCCCCTGCTACCATGGGGTCCAATCAGCCCCATCATAGTTAAGTGTCTTAGTTCAATTAGGGCAGTTTCCACCGTCAAATCTGACTTACATAAAATAGCAATCATAGCAGTCTTCAAGGATGCTGTAGTTCTGTCACAAATTTGTTCCTCACTGTACTGGGAAAGATATGTCCTCTGGACTCTACATTTATGGCTGTAGGGGTCTAATCTGATATATTGTTTTAACATGATAATTTCCCTAAGCCTCTGGATACCTTCTTCTACATTATACCAAGGCAGGTCTGGTACTTCAACTTGACTTAAGGTAGGCCACCACATAATCCATGTCTCAGTGAGACAACCAAATAAACAATTAGATCCTTTCCTAACCACTCGAGCTGAAACTTTGAATGAAGAATCTGTACTTAGTGGGCCTAAATCAGTGAACTCAGTCTGATCCAATGTTACATTCCTTGCACCATTATCCCACACTCTTAATAGCCATTCCCATACATATTTCTGTCTGTACCTGTTAGCAACATCAAGTAGGTCTTTTTGGATGTAGCATACCACTTCTTTAGCCACACTTTGTATTTCACTTTTTGCAGCTCGCTTGGACTTAACTTTAAATATAGGTCTAGCAGCCACAATGGGTGGTTTGGGCAGTTCCTGAGAACATGCAGCAATGTCTTCCATGGCATATACCACAGGAAATGACCCATCGGAATAGTTGAGCTAATCCCATCAAATGGAGGTGGAAGGGATAATGGTTTTATAGTAATCCCTTCAAGTGGGAGGGATTCAACAGAATTTACAGGCTCCATATCATCTTCCTGACTATCTGCACATATGTCCCCATTCCAGGTTTCAGGATCCCATTATTTTTCCCAATCAATGCCCTGACTTTAACTCCAGACACCATTCTGGGTTGGCAATTCAACTGACATTGCAATTCAGCCACCCTCACAATAAGACTCTGGGTTTGATTTTCAGCAATATTAGCTCTGTTACTAGAAGAAATAAGGCTTTCATTCAGAGCTCAACTGGAAACATTGAGGTCTTTTATGTAGTGCCTGAGCTGTGAGGCAGAAGCCCTGAACTATTCTTGCTCTTTCACCACTTTGTCTAGCATAATTAGGACCAACCAGCCAGCTTCCTTATACTCCTCATGCTGACAAAATTTCAGAAAAGTATCAAATACGCAATCACCTAAAGCCTCACTTCTCAAAAATACTTGATCTATTTGTGGTGCTATTCTGCATATTAATGTTGCCACCTCATGTCATGAATTAGCAGGGCCCTCTATACTAAGGGAGCTCTGGTAGCATAGTGGCTAAGGCACTTGACTGCTAACCAGAAGGCTGGCAGTTCAA
>NW_006922436.1:3935-20445 GCF_000298275.1 Orycteropus afer afer
TTAGGAAAATGGCCCACACACTTACAGAACCTGGAAATTCCCAAGTTCTTGGATTAAAATCAAGCTGGAGGCATTTTCCAACTCATACAGCTACAGGGGCTGATGAACTCATGGTTGGCAGGCAGCATAGCACCTGTTGACCCCAACAAATTACAAGTCTAAGATCTCCAGGCCAAATGGTAGATTGTAGGCAGCACAACAGGATCCTGATCCACAGAAGACTGTCTCTTTTCCCAGGATGTCTATAAATACATTGGAAACAGGCCACTACCCCTAGGGAAACTCCCTTTCAATGGATTGACTGCTCAAAACATATACATCTGATCTCATCATAGGAATAGCCTACATTATAACTGGTTAAACCACTCAGAATTGTGGTCCAACCAAGGTGACATACAATTCCAACTATCACCACTCAACGTACAGATTGAATAAGTCTAGTGAAAGGATACAACTCTCATTTTAAATCATGCAGTATATTCCCTTGTTTTGTTCAAACAACAGCTTCCTGGTCTATGTAAAGATTCCTCATGAGCACAATTAAGTTTTGGAAACCCCATTCTTCTCAATGATATCTATAATTTGTTATTGTCCACACTGTTGGATGCTTTTGCATAGTCAATAAAACACAAGTAAACATCTTCCTGATACTCTTTGCTTTCTGCCAAGATCCTTCTGACATGAGCAAGGATATGACTTGTCCCACATCTTCTGAATACAGCTTGCATTTCTGGCAATTTCTTGTCAATACACTGCTGAAACCATTTGTGAATTCTCTTCAGCAAAGTTCTACTTGGAGGTGACATTAATGATTTGTTCAATAATTTCCATATTTTATTGGATCACCATTCTTTGAAATAGGTACAAATATGAATCTCTTCCAGTCAGTTGGTGAGGAAGCTGCCTTCCAAATTACTTGGCATAGATGATTAAGTGTGTCCCGTGCGGCATCAGTTTTTTGAAATATCTCGATGTTTCATCACTTCCTGAAACCTTGTTTTTCAAGTAGTGCCTAAGTCATTTGACTGCTAATCAGAAGGCTGACGGTTCAAACCCACAAGCCTCTCCTTTGAAGAAAGGTTAGACAATCTACTTCTTTAGTGATAATTCCTCAGAAACCCAAGGAGGGGTCGCTATGAGTTGAATCTGACTCGATGACAGTGGGTTTGGTTTGGATTTGGTGTTTATCACCAATTCCTTCAGTGCAACTTCAACTTCTTCCTTCAACACCATTAGTACTTGATCATATGCCACCTCCTGAAATGGATGAACATTGACGAATTGTTTTTGGTACAGTGACTCTGTGTACTCCCTCCATCTTTTCTTGATGGTTCCTGCATCATCCAATATTTTGCCTGTAGAATACTTCAATACTGTAATATGAGGCTTGGATTTTTTCTTCAGTTGTTTCAACTTGAGAAATGCCAAGCATCTCTTCCCTTTTGGTTTTCTAACTCCAGGTCTTTGCACATTTCATTGTAATAATGGACTTTGTCTTCTCAAGCTCCTCTTTGAAATCTTCTATTCAGCTCTATTATCTTGGCATTTCCTCCATTTACTTAAGTTACTCTCTGTTCAAGAACAAGTTTCAGAGTTTCTTCTGACATCCATTTTTGTGCTTTCTTCTTTTCTGGTCTTTTTAATGATGTTTTCCTTTCTTTATGTTTGATGTTCTTGATGTCATTCCACAATTAATCTGCTTTTCCATCACTGGTGTTCAATGTGTTGAATTTATTCTTCAACTGGTCTCTGAATTCAGGTGTGATATAATCAAGGTCATATTTTGGTTCTCAGGGACTTGGTTTAACTGCTTTCAGCTTCAACTTGAACCTGCCTGCATATGAGCAATTGATAGTCTGTTCCATAGTCAGCTCTTGCTCTTGTTTTAGCTGAAGATATTGGGCTTCTCCATGGCCTCTTTCCACAGATGTAGTTGATCTTATTCCTGTGTATTCCATCAGGTGAGGTCCATTTGTATAGCCACTATTTATATTGTTGAAAAAAGAAAAAGATATTTTCAATGAATAATTATTTGGTCTTGCAAAATTCTATCATGTGATCTCTAGTGTCCTTTCTATCACCAAGGCCATATTTTCCAACTACTGGTCATTCTTTTTTGTTTCCACCTTTTGCATTCCAATTACCAGTAATCATCAATACATCACAATTGCATGTTTGTTCAATTTCAGACTGCAGAAGTTGGTAAAAATCTTCAATGTCTTCATCTTTGGCTTCAGTGTTTGGTGTGTATATTTGAGTAATAGTAGTATTAACTACTATAGTATACTAACTGGTGCGCCAGACATAAGACATGATATTTCCAATTGCTCGTATACATATGAGAGCTGGACAATGAATAAGGAAGACCAAAGAAGAGTTGATGTTTTTGAGTTGTGGTGCTGGTGAAGAATGCTGAAAATACCATGGACTGCTAAAAGAACTAACAGATCTGTCCTGGAGGAAGTGCACCCACCCTCTACTTCGTCTCACCTATTTTGGTCATGTTGTCAGAAGGGACCATTCCCTGGAGAAGGATGTCATGCTTGGTAGGGTGGAGGGTCGACAAAAGAGGGGAAGGCCTTCAACAAGGTATAATGACATGGTGGCTGCGATGATGGACTCAAGTATAGCAGGAACCATGGAGCTGGCACAGGATCAGGCAGTGTTTCATTCTGCTGTGTGTGGGATTGCCATGAGTCGGAAACAACTCAATGGCACCTAACAACAACAAGTATTGACTGGTCTTTGTAGATGTATGGATAGTATTCTATCGATGACAGTATTGTACTTCAGGATAGATCTTTAAACATTCTTTGTGATGATGAATGTGACACAATTTCACTTCAATTTGTCATTCCTGGCTTAGTAGATCTTATGAATATCTGATTCACAACAGCCAATACCAGTCTAATTCACTTCAGTGATACCTGGGATATTGACCTTTATGCATTCCATTTCATTTTTTACAACTTCCCATTTTCCTAGATTCATGCTTTGTACTTTCTACATTCTGCATATTAATGGATGTTTGCAGCCGTTTCTTCCCATATTGAGTTGTGCCCCATCAGCAAATGAAGGTTCTGAAAGCTTTATTCCATCCATGTCATTAAGGCCAACTCTACTTTAATGAGGCAGTCTTCCCCAGTTGTATTTTGACTGACTTTTGACCTGACAGTCTCATCTTCTGGCACTATATCAGGCAGTATTTCAGTGCTATTTATAAAGTTTTCCAGTAATACATCAGAAAGTGTTTCATTGCTATTCATAAGATTGTCACTGGTCAGTTCTTTGAGAAGCAGATAGCCCCATCCTTCTGAGTCTGTCTTAGTCTGGAAGCTCTGCTGAAAATTATCCAGCATAGGTGACCCTACTGGTGTTTGAAATACTGGTGGCATAGCCTCCAGTCTCATAGTAACATGCAAGCCAGCACAGTAGCAGAATGACATGTTAAATGCTTTAAATTTTAAATAATCATATATTTTGTGGAAAAATATGTATGTAAATCAAACTTATTATTTTTTTTTATTTCAATGACATATTAGTCTCTTAAAAATTTTCCTTTAATGTTTTTGTTTATAATTACTTGATTGATTATATAAATACACTTCAAAATTGGATAAATTAGTATTAATCATTAAAAATGAATCTTTTCAAATCAACATTTTAATGAGCTAAGATTGCCCATCCCCTTATCTATTAGTATATATTCAATTGAAAAAATTCATATATTGCTTTTAATGAGACAGTTTAGCATTAATTTAATTCTACTTTTTATCCTTTGTTTCTGTAGATCTAAACGCATAATAATAATCTTGTTAACAGAAAGAAGGGCATGAGGATTATTATTCACTTTTCCTAATTATTTCTGAGTTGTATGAAAAGAATCACACAATTTTTTGTCAACACCTATTTTTAATGAACCATCAGCTGACAATTCACTTGGGTCCCTCTACAAATTTGCAACAATAGATTCAAATATACCAACAATTTTGAGGATAGAACAAGACCAACTAATATTTTACTCTGTGATACATAAGGTTGGCATGAGTCAGAGATGACCAGAGGGCATAACAAAAACAATAAATTTGTAAAAGGTGAAGTATTAAAAATGACAGGATTTAGAAATTGAGTTGTTACGGCGTTTTGAGAATTATTTACTATCATAACTCAAATATCAATTTCAAAGTGGCCTTTTGTTTTGCATCCAAGCAGGCTTTTTGGCTTGTGCTGTTTATTTTGTTTTACACTGCAGGTCCATGAATAATGATAAGATTAAGGATTACTAAGAGGTAAGCCTTTCTTTTATAAACTACAAATTTTGTTTTTTTGAGAAGGGAAATGGGAAAGGAAAATCTGAAACTTATTAATAAGATATCCTTAGGTAGATTGATTTTAAAGAGGATTACACATATGAGAATCTATTAAAACTATGCACAGCCAGAGAACCATTTTCCTTTATTCAAAACCATTCAGCTACAAGACATAGGAATGCACCTTCAAGACAAGCATCCCATTCACCTCTAATAACATTAGAACTCCAAAAACCACATGTTGCTACCATCACTTAGACTCTATTGTACACATCTAGCAGCCTGTCTTGATTTTCTATCTTCCCCACCCTTTGAAACTCTCAAACATTGTCCTATATACTCTCACTGAAAAGATGTTACTAGCAATGCACCCCACATCCATCCTCAAGTTTGCCCTGAATATTCCAGATGCTGGATGTCTTCCTTTCTTCCTACTGAAACTTCCAAATAATTTCTCACTATTCTTTTAAAAAATCTAGCCCCTCTATATTTTATAATATAAAAGCCAGTGTATATTTATCGCCTCAGTTTCATGGCATTTTATTATTAGTATAGTGTCGCATCATGAACCAGGAGAATATCCTTGGGAGTAGAGATAAATATTGGCTGGGTTTTGCATAATCAGGAGCTGAGCCATGGAAATTGTTTATGGGCAGGAGGAGATATTGGCAGACATTACAATTCCAACCTTCCCACACATACTCTTCTCCACTAAAGTCAGAGGCCAATCTCTGATCGTGGCTGTCTGTCTTGGAATGTATATAGACAGCAGATACGGAGCTTTCATGAAAGCCATCTCCACTCATGGGCTTTCCTGGAGCTCATCTTGGCTTCGGTATCTCTGCAAGAGGGTTACTTCATGCCACGAATAGGAAGATCTGTCTCATCATCCAAAATAAGCCTTGGGTCAGTTTTTGGTCTGAATTGCCTCAAAATTGTGTCTACTTCTCTTAAAACTTTAGTCCTTTCAAATATTTTTAATCCAATGTGGTTACAAACTCTTGGTTAAGATGATTCCCTTTTGTTTTTCTTTTCAGAATTCCCATATCACTCAAACAGCTCACATAAAAATATTCAAGAATTGCAATTCTATATTTATCTCTTATCTAACTATTATTTTGTTATTATTATATTAATACAACAAAAATCATATTAAGGAAAAAATAGAAATTGATTAAGTTTATTTAACTTACTATTTACAAATCAGGAAAACATTTCTCCTGTTGTTGTTCAGCACATGGGGTTGGTTTCCAGTCCTAACAACCCTATGTGCAATAGAAGAAAACACTGCCTGTCCCTTCTCCATCCTGACAATCATTGTTATGCTTGAGTCCATTGTAGCAGCCACTGTATTGATACAAATTCTTGATGATCTTTCCCTTTTTTCTGACCCTTCACTTTAGCGAGCATGATATCCTTCTCCAGGGATTGGGCCCTCCTGATGACATGACCAAAATACTAGGCAAAGTCTGGACATTCTGGATTCCAAGGAGCATTCTAGCTATACTTCTCCCATGGCAGATTTGGTTGTTCTTCTGGCAGTCTATGATATATTTCATGTTCCTTGCCAACACCAGAATTCAAATGCACCAATTTTTCTGGAGTCTTCCTTATTCATTGTTCAGCTTTCAAATGCATATGAAGCTATTGAAAACATAATGGCTTGGGTCAGTTGCACCTTAATCTTCAAGGTGACATCTTTTCTCTTTAACATATTGATGAGATATTTTGCTACAGATTTGCATAATGCAATACATAGTTTTATTTCTTGAGTGTTGCCTCCATGTGTTTTGATTGTGGATCCAAGTAAACTGAAATCCTTGACATCTTTAATATTTCCTCAGTTTATCATGATGTTGCTAATTGACTCAATTGTGAGAATTTTGATTTCTTCATGTTGAGGTGTAATACATAATGAAGGCTGCAGTCTTTGATCTTCATCAGTAAGTGCTTCAAGTCCTCTTCACTTTTAGCCAGCAAGTTGTGTCATCTGCATATTATAGGTTGTTAATGAGTCTTCTTTGAATCTTGATTCTCCTTTTTTCTTCATATAGTCCAGCTTCTTAGATTGTGTACTCAGCATACAGATTGAATTAGTATAGTGAAAGGTTACAACTCTGACCCACACACTTCCTGATTTTAAGCCATACAATGCATTCCTACTAAGAAGTCAACATTTTTCCAAAGATGAGAGAAATTCCAATTTTTTTTTTTAAACCTCTTCTTATCACTATTGCCAGGGAAAAGGGCAATGTGTTTTTATATAATAACACTTCCTCTAAAACACAGCTTTCAGTGGAACCCTGGAAATTTTGTTTTTGGATATTGACTGAATTCTTCAAAAGAGCATAATGCCTATGCAAAAATGTCTCCCTAAGCTATTTGCTAGGCTGGGACCTGAGGTAGGTGGGCCCAGGGCTTGGAGGCAGACTCTATATTAAGCCTGGGGCCTGAGATAGACAGGTCTGGGACTTGGAGTCTGCTACACTTGGGAGCGGCTCTATATTAATGATGGGGTCTGAGGTAGAAAAGCCTGGGCTGGGAACTGTTTTTCATTTGAGAGCAGCTCTTTATTAAGGCTAAGCCCTGAGGTAGACAGGCCCAAAGCTTGGAGGCTGCTTTTCACTTGAGGGAGTCTCTACATTAAGACTGGGGCCTGAGGTAGACAAGCCAGGGGCTTATAGGCTGATTTTCCCTTAGTTGTGGCTCTATATTAAGGCCAAGGTCCAAGGTAGGTGAGCCCGGAGCTGGGGTCTGCTTTTCACTTGGGCGTGGCTCTTTATTAAGGCTGAGACCTGAGCTAGGGGGTCCTGAGGCTTGAAGGCTGCTTTTCACTTTGGGGTGGCTCTATATTAAGACTGGGGCCTGAGGTAGACAGGCCCAGGTCTTGGAGGCTATTTTTTGCTTGGATGGGGATCTATATTAAGGCTAGGATCCGAGGTTTGCAGGCCTGGGGCTGGGGGCTGCTTTTTGCTTAGAGGTAGTTCTTTATTAAAGTCAGGGCCTGAGGTAGGCTGGCCTGGGTCTTGGAGGCTGCTTTCTACTTGGCGATGGCTTTTCACTAAGGATGGGACCTGAAGTATCTGGGCCCAGGCCTAGAGGCTGCTTTTCGCTTGGGGGTGGCTCTTTATTAAGGCTGGGTTCCGAGGTAGGCTGGTGCTGGGCTTAGGGGCTTCTTTTTACTTGGGGGCAGCTATATTTTAAAGCTGGGGCCCAAGGCAGGCAGGTCCAGGGCTGGGGGCTGCTTTTCTCTTGGAAGTAGCTCTTTATTAAGGCTGGGGCCTGAGGTAGACAGTCCCAGGGCTTGGAGGCTGTTTTTCACTTTGGTGTGGCTCTATATTAAGGCTGGGGTCCAAGTTAGGTGGACTCAGGGCAGGGGACTCCTTTTTGTTTGGGGACAGCTCTTTATTAAGGCTGGGGCTTAAGATAGGCGAGCCTGGAGCTTGGGGGATGTTTCACACTTGGGAGTGGCTCTTTTTAAATGCCACCTGAGGTAGGTGGGCCTGGGGCTTAGAAGTTGCTTTTCACTTGAGGGTGACTCTATTTTGAGGCTTGGAGGCTGCTTTCCCTTGGGGACAACTCTTTATTAAGGCTGGGGTCTGAGGAAGGCAGGCTGGGGTTCATGGTCTTTTTTCACTTGTGTGAGGCTATATTAATGCAGTTCCCCAATGTAGGCACATACAGAGCGGTTAGGAACAACTAAGGGAAATGACGTATCTCTCAGTTTGTCATCCTGTGGTGGCTTATGTGTTGCTGGCAGCTACAGGCTATGCCTTTGTGTTGCAAAATGCCAGCAGGGTTACCCATGGTGGACTTCCAAGCTAAGACAGATTTGGAAGAAGGAAGAGGCCATCTACTTCTCAAACAATTGGTCAATAAAAACCTTATGAGTAGCTGTGAAACATTGTCAGATATATTACTGGAAAACTTTATGAATAGCCCTGAAACATTGTCTGAAATAGTGCCAGAAGATGAGCCCATCAGGTCAGAAGGCGCTTAGATATGACTTGAGAAGAGCTGAGTCTTCAAAGTAAAGACGACTTTAATGATATGGATAGGGTAAAAGTTTCAGAACTTCCATTGGCTGTTGTGGCATGACTCAAAATGTGTAGAAATAGATGCAAACATCCATTAATAATCAGAACATGGAATGTATGAAGTATGAATCTAGGAAAATAGGACATTGTTAAAATTAAATGGAATACACAAAGATCGATATCCTAGGCATTACTGAACTGAAATGGACTGGTTTGGGCCATTTTGATAAGACAACCATATGATCTACAATGCCAGAAACAGCAAATTGAAGAGGAATGGTGTGACATTCATTATAACAAAGAGTGTTTCAAGATCTGTCCTGAAGTACAAAGCTGTCAGTGATAGGATAATATCCATATGCCTACAAGGAAGACCAGTTAATATGACTATTATACAAATTTACTCATCAACCACCAAAGCCAAAAATGAGGAAATTAAAGATTTCTACCAACATGTAAAGTCTGAAATTGACCAAAGATGCAATCAAGATTTGTTGATTACCTCTGGTGACTGGAACGCAAAAGTTGGAAACAAAGAAGTGTTACCGATAGTTGGAAAATATAGACTTGGTGGTAGAAATAATGCTAGAGATTGCATGATAAAATTTTGCAAGACCAATGATTTATACATTGCAAATGCCTTTTTTCAACAACAAAAATGACAGCTATGCATGTGGACTTCACCCAATGCAGGAAACAGGAATCAGATTGACTACATTTGTGGTAAGAGGTGATGGTGTTCAATATCTTCAGCCAAAACAAGGCCAGGAGCTGATTGTTGAACACCATCACCTGCTCATTTTCATGTTCAAGGTGAAATGAAGACAATTAAAACAAGCCCAGAAGAACCAAAACATGACCTTGATAATATCCCTCCTGAATTTAGAGACCATTTAAAGAATACATTTGATGCATTGGACACCAAAGACCGAAAACTAGAAGAATTGTGGGATGACGTCAAGAACATCATCCATGAAGAAAGTAAGAGGTCATTAAAAAGACAAGAAAGGAAGAAAAGACTAAAGTGGATGTCAGAAGAGACTCTGAAACTTGCCCTTGAGCAGATAGTAACTAAAGCAAGTGGAAGAAATGGCAAGATAAAAGAGTTGAATAGAAGATTTCAAACAGCACCTTGAGCAGACAAAGCTAATTACTATAATGGAATGTGAAAAGATCTGAAACTAGAAAACCAGAAGGAAAGAACACACTCAGGATTTCTCAAGCTGAAGGAACTGAGGAAAAAAATTAAGCCTCGAGTTGCAATATTGCGATTCTATGAGCAAAATATTGAATGATGCAGGCAGCATCAAAAGAATATGGGAGGAATGCACAGAGTCACTACCAAAAAGAATTGGTCAATGTCCATTCATTTCAGGAGGTGGCATATGATCAAGAACCAATAGTACTGAAGGAAGAAGTCAAAGATGCACTGAAGGAAGTGGCAAAGAACAAGCCTCCAGGAATTGATGGAATACACATTGGCATGTTTCGACATACGGATGCCCTGCTGGAGGCACTCACTTGGTTAAACAAAGAGATTTGGAAGAAAGCTACCTGGCCAACTGACTGGACGAGTCAGTACCTATTGTACCTATTCCAAAGAAAGGTAATCCCACAGAATGTGGAAATTACCAAACTATATCATTAATATCACATGCAAGTAAAATATTACTGAAGCTAATTCAGTAATTGTAGCAGTATATTGACAGAGAACTTTCAGAAATGCAAGCTGGATTCAGAAGAAGATGTGGAATGAGGGATATCATTGCTGATGTCAGGTCGGTTTTAGCTGAAAGTGAAGAATACAAGAAAGATGTTTACTTATGTTTTATTGACTATGCCAAAGCATTTGATTGTGTGGATCATAACAAATTATGGATAACATTGAGAAGAATGGAAATTCCAGAACACTTGATTATACTCTTGAGAAACCTATATATAGATCAGAAGGCTGTTGTTTGAACAGAACAAGGGGATACTGCATGGTTCAAAATCAAGAAGGGAGTGCAACAAGGTTGTATCCTATCACTATAGTTATTCGATTTATATTCTGAGAAAATAATCTGAGTAGCTGGATTATATGAAGAAGAACATGGCATCAGGATTGGAGGAAGAATCATTAACAACCTTTGATACTCAGATGACACAATTTGGCTTGCTTAAAGTGAGGATGACTTGAATAACTTACTGATGAAGATTGAGGACTACAGTCTGTAGTATATAGATTATACCGCAATATAAAGAAAACAAAAATCCTCACAACTGGTCCAATAAACAGCTTCATGGTGGATGGTGGATTCATAAGACTGAATTAAATGGCTTGTCATTTAAAGAGTTTATTGAAACAAAAATAAGTCCTCCACAAGCAATAGTCAAAGGGCATATGGAGGAGGTTGGCATAAGGAGAAAGATAGATAGACTTATGGAACACAATTCTTGATGTTGTTAAGAATTCCATATTACTTGTTTCTACAATCAGCACCAATGGAAGCAGCAGTCAAGACTTCAGATGACATATTTCATTGGGCAAATCTGCTGCAAAAGACCTCTGTCAAGGGATGAAGAGCAAAGATGTCTCTTTGAAGACTAAGGTGTGACTTACCCAAGCCATGATAATTTCAATCTCCTCTTACATGTGTGAGAGCTGGACAAAGAACAAAGAAGATCGAAGAAGAGTTGATGCTTTTGAGTTGTGGTGTTAGAGAAGAATGCTAAGAGTACCATAGTCTGCTGAAAGGACTAACAGATTTGTCCTAGAAGAAGTGCACCAGAAGACTCCTTAGAAGTGAGAAAGGGCAGACTTTGTCTCACCTACTTTGGTCATTTTGTAAAAAGGGACCATTCCCTGGAGAAGAATATCATGTTTAGTAAAGTGGAGAATCAATGGAAAAGGGAAGGCCCTCAGCAAGATGGGTTGACACAGTGGCTGTAACCATGGGCTCAGGTATAGCAAGGTTCATGAGGCTGGCACAAGACTGGGCAGTGCTTTGTTCTGCTGTGCAAAAAGTCGCTATGAGTCATAGATGACTCAAGGCATGTAACAACACAACAAACTGTTAATTTAAAGATCTCTGCTGGTGTAGTGGTTAAGGCATTTAGCTGCTAACCAAAAGGTTGGTGATTATAACCCACCAGCTGCTCTGCAGCAGAAAGATGAAGCAGTCTGCCTTTCTAAAGTTTACAGCCTTGGAAAAACAAGAGGTCTCTATGAGTCAGAATCAGCTCAATGGCAGTGAGAGTGTTTGTTTTTGGTATGGTTGGACTTAAATGTGACTTTAGGAATTTAAGGTGACTACAAGGCTGAAGGCTCAAACAAATATCTAAGGGCAATTGCCTGGGTGTCTTATCCTAACCTCCCAAAACTAAACAAAAAGCAAACTCACTGCTGCCAAACGATTGGACTCATAACGACCTCTCCTTGGGTTTCTAAGGCAGTATCTCTACTGAAGTAAATTGCCCAACCTTCCTTCCGAGGAGTGGTTGTTGGGTTTTAACCATCAGCCTTCTGTTTATCAGTCAAATAAATGCCTTAGTCACTACACTACCAGAGCTCCTCCTAGGACTGTAGAAATCTAGATTCCAGAAGAATTAAAAGTGTTTCTCATTATCAATATATATTATATTATCTACATAATTAATGAGAGAGAGAGAGAGAGAGAGAGAGAGAGAGGTAATAGATAGACAGATATATATAACTACAAATTTTCCATTTCTTGGGAATGTGAATAAATATCTTTCCTTATGGAGTGTGCAGTCTGTTGCGAGGAGTTTACAATTATGATATTATGGGCATTTATAGCAAGGGGATTTACATGGTTTAGGGAATTAAGGTTTTAAAAACTGATACAGAAAGTTAGATCTGACACATGAGTGGGTGAAAGATGGAGGCATGAACAGAAGCAGTTCCAAACAAAGGGCATAATATGAACACATTCTGAGTTAAGTGACAGTTTGGTGGTTTACCAAACTACAAATAATTCTGTATTCTGGCAAAGTCTGTGTGCAAAATTGTTCCCATAAATTTCATAATAAGCACTTAAGAAGCATAATAACATATATATTGTATATTTTTTATCATATCCTTAAGCAAAAAAGACTGAAGTAGATATCATAGTCATTTTCAAGTAATATTTATTTTATTTATAATCCCCTGTGCTCTTAAAAATTGCATATAAATCTCCATTTCTTAAATTTTTTCTTGATAACAATAGCAGGGATAATCTATAATATAAAAGGTACAGTTAATAATGGGAAGAAATATTTAGATTTACTTTCTTTGACAGCATTAGGTGCTGTCTAAAATGCTTAGCTCAGTGATGGGCACAGGACTTCAGAGGAGTGAATGAAAACAAAACAGGACATTGATATCCTACTAGGGAACTGGAACCATAAAACCTCTGTTGACTTCATAGTTATAGTCCTTTGCTTTAATTATGAGTTTTAATAACCTTACTCAAATTCTATTTGAAGATGAATAGGTAAGCATAATATTATGAAATTAATTCTTGAAGTTTGAAAATTACCACAATACTAACTCTAGAATAGAAAGGCAAAAAATGCATTAGTGAAGAAAAAAAATTAGACAAAAGAAACTTCTCTTTCAAAACATAGGCAAAATTCAAATGCACAAGTGCAAAAAAATAGTCCTGAGTTATCAGAAACAAGATGAATAGAGAAGAAAAACTTCCATCAAAACACATTTTGAAGTGATATTCCTTTTTTGTAAGAAATTCTACAAAATTGGCAATTAGCAACTCTTGTTTATTGTGCAACTGCAATTCTATTTTAGTCCTGTTTGGAAGAAAGCCCAAAACTGGAATTGCATAGTTAAGAGCCTTTAGAAGAGTAAGATATTTTGATAACCCTGAAAAAGCACATGTCATGCTTCATAAGACTGAATTAAATGGCTTTTCATTTAAAGAGTTTATTGAAACAAAAATAAGTCCTCCAAAAGCAATAGTCAAAGGGCATATGGAGGAGGTTGGTATAAGGAGATAGACTTATGGAACACAATTTATATGTCTTAAAATTGGCATGGAATATTTTCCACTTTTCTTTTGTAAACTCAATGCTTATAAAAGGTCATAGTAGCACACTTAAATTAATAGCACAAGAATTGATGTCTCTTAATTTCCTGTAAGTATTTTATGTAAAGAACTGGCTTCATCTGAGTAATGCCTATTGTGATTGCTTTTGCTTTCAGGGGTTTTTCTTTCAGAGTTTTCCTATTGAAATTTACTAGCATGAGAAAGTGATTTAATATCATATATATATTGTTTTTAATCCTTTTTAAAAAAAAAAAAAAAAAGCATTATTTAGCCTGTACATATTCATGTAACTAATGAAGATTATTTATATTGCCTTTGAAACCTTTATTTGATCTGAAAAAAATAAATGAACAACTTGCAGTCATAGTATATATACATGACATTTTCTCATTACTTCATTTCTGTCTGGATTCAATTCACAGATTACTTGTTGTTGTTGTTATGTGCCGTTGAATAGGACCAATTACTTAATACAATTAATTTTAAAAATGCATATTTTGCTGATAATAATATTATAGACAAAGGGTAGGCTACACTTAAGCCTCAAAGCAAGGAGGAAATAGTGTTAAAAGAGACTGAAGATGCATATGTATATCTAATATTACTCTTTTGGGATGTTGTTGCTGTTAGGTGCTGTTGAGTCAGCTTCAACTCATAGTGACCCTACGCACAACAGATGGAAGCACTGCCTGGTCCTGCAACATCATCACAATCCTTGCTATATTTGACCCCATCATTGCAGACGTTGTTCCCATCCATTTTGTTGAGGGTCTTCCCTTTTTTTGGATATCCTATACTGTAATAAGCATCATATTCCTCTCCAGGGACTGCTCCCTTCTGAAAACATTGCTAAAGTAAGTGAGATGAAGTCTGGTCCTTCAGATGATTGCCACACATGCTCTTACCTATTTGTCTACACAAAAAGGAATTTATAGTACATATGCTGCTACAAAAAGGAATTTATAATACATCGGTTGTTACTTAGGAGCTCTGGTGCCATAGTGCCTAAGGCACTTGACTGCTAACCAGAAGGCTGGTGGTTCAAACCCACCAGCCACTCCTTGAAAGGAATATTGGGCAATCTACTTCCATAGTGATACTGCCTCGGGAACCCAAGGAGTGACCGCTATGAGTTGGATCCGACCCCACGGCAGTGAGTTTGGTTTTTGTATGTTGTTACTTAAGGAACTCTGGTGGCATAATGCCTAAGGCATTTGACTGTTAACCAGAAGATTGGTGGTTCAAACCTACCAGCCACTCTGCAGAAGAAAGAGTGGGGAATCTACTTCCGTAATGATTTACCGCCTCGGAAACCCACAGGGGGTCACTATGCATTGGAATCAACTCGAGGGCAGTGAGTTTGTTTTTTTGTTTTTTGGGTGTTGTTATTTGCCATCTAGTGTACTCAGATTCATGGTAACCTCATGTCTGTAGCACGTTTTCAAGGCTATGTCCCTCTGGAAGCAGATCACCCATCTAGTCCTTTGACGTGCCTTTGGGTGGATTTGAACCACCAACATTTCAGCTACTAGTCAAGCACTTATCTGAACTCATCTGTAACTGAGCAGTTCTAAAGCAATCATAATTAATTAAATGTTAAATTATCAAAACAGGGAAAATATTATAACAGGTTATTTTTTTTTTCATTTTAGTTACATAATTTCAATATATTGTATTAGTGCTAAAATTATTTTAGTTATAAATTATACTGTAGTGATATGAAATATTAAAATATTCAGTAAAACCAAATTATCTACAGGTATTAGTTAACCTAATAATTTCTTTATGCTTTGTTGACTTGTATATACCTATAATAATTTATAATTTTAAACTAATAGGAAATAATAATGTGTTCAGTTGTCACTGCAAGATATATGTTTCCTTTTCCCCATAATTATATAATTTTTAAAATTATTCAGGGAAAACTGAAAGCATAAGACATTATGCTTTGAATGATATTATACCTCTTCACTGTCAGATAAAATCTCAGCATTTATAGATTGAATATTTGTAAGAAAGGTGAATAAATGACACACGGCCTCTCTGTAAATCAGCTAATATTATTTTCCCTTAAAAATAACAAGACATACTGGAGAGAAAAAGAATTGAGCTAGACAAACTAAATGGCAGTGAAATATAAAGGATTCTGGAAGGTGGTGAAGGTCCTGGAACAACATGCTGTGCAAACAGCTTATTCCAGCTTCGATTGCAACTTCATTTCTTAGCAGTCCAAGAAGCAATTCAAATCCTCATGTTTAGGGTCTGACTCCTCTTCATTTTATTCCCTCAATACAGACATGCATTATACCTTCATATTCTGTGACCCTCCACCCCCATTCAAAGGGCCTAAACTATAGATGAGCTTACAAGAATTGAAGATATTTTATTGTCAAACCAATGGGCCCTGAAGGAACACTGGTACTCCAGTGGTTAATAAGATCCTAGCTACAAACAAAGGTCAGTGGTTTGAATCACAAGACTAACCATGGCCAAAATATGTGGTAGTCTATTCTATGAAAATTATAGCCTTGTAAGGAGCTCTGGTTGGCTATTAAGTAGAAGATTGGTGATTCAAATCCACTAGCTTCTCTGTGGGAGGAAGATGAGGCAATCTACTTGCATAAAGATTTACAGCTCTTAGAAGCCCAATACTGGTGTCCTGTGGTTAAGGCATCGGGCTGTTACTCACCTACTTCATCTCACCTACTTGGTCATGTTGTCAGAAGGGACCGTTCTTAGGAGAGGGATGTCATGCTTGGTAAAGTGGAGGGTCAACTCAAAAGGGGAAGGCCCTCAACAAAATGGATTGACATGGTGGCTGCAACCATGGGCTCAGGTACAGTAGGGATCATGAGGCTCACATAGGACCAGGCAGTATTTCGTTCTGTTGTACATAATAAGGTCATATGAGTCAGAGATAACTCAACAACACATAACAACAAAAACAAAAACAAAATGAGTAAAAATAGAGAATATATGAGAATATCTTTATACAGATTTTATATTGTTGTTGTTGTGTGCCATTGAGTCAGACCTGACTCATAGTGACCCCTCTTTGGGTTTTCAAGGCAGTATCACTACTGAAGTAGATTACCCAATCTTCCTTCCGAGGAGT
>NW_006922436.1:20855-22148 GCF_000298275.1 Orycteropus afer afer
GGAAGTAGGATTGCCCAACCTTCCTTCCGAGGAGTGGCTAGTGGGTTTGAACCGCCAGCCATCTGGTTAGTAGTCAAGTGCCTTAGCCACTATGCTACCAGAGTAGGATGCTAATATAAATTGCTGTCACTTATCTTATTATAGATATCATGTTGAATTTTTTTGTGATTAAATATAATCAAACAATTTTGATGTTAAAAAATTATTTCCTAACCTCCCTTCGACATGTTTATGGATAGATTTATTTAATTTATCATATAATCAATTAAAAACTGAATAGTTGGTCAATTTCTTTATATAGAATGAGAAATAAGATGAAATTATTGATAGTTCTGGTACATGTCACCATAGTTGTGTTGATGTATGCTAGAATCATTGAGTCACGTAGATTTCGTTTCTTTGTCATACACTCAAACTTAATATTGATAGTAATGAAGTTGATCAGACCTAACAATGCTATAATGAAATAGTCAGTCATAAAACATTTATACATCTCTGTTCTGAAAGTAAAACACAATTTTTAAATATTCTCTATGTAAAGAGAGTGGCTACAACAATGGGTTCCAGCATAGCCCATAATTTTTGGAGGATGGTGCAGGATCAGGCAGTATTTCATTCTCTTGTACATAGAGTCACAATGAGTCAAAACATACTCAATAATACCAGCAACAACAACAATTTGTAAACCAGTGTACAGAGACAGACCAAATTAAAACTGTTACATGAAATGCATCATTTATTATTTCCTGTACTAACAATTAGCTTTTTCTGTAGGAGTTGGTTGACCCCAAACTTAAAGGCCTAAAACTACAACCATTAGTTTAAATAATTCTGTGGCTATTCAGTTTAAACTGGAATCAGCTGGGAATTTTTCTTGTGATTTGGACTGAGATAAATAAAACGCGTTGGCAGTCAAGTTCCCTAGGCAACCATCAATCCAGCAGGATCTCATCCCTTCCCCAGAGCAGGTTTGTCTATGACTCTATCCATGTTTGCATTTTGCCAAGCATGCATTCTATCCTATCTGAAAGTCATCCTGTTTACTCACTGTCCTCAATTTGCACAGTACCATACTCCTCTAGGAGCTCTGGTTGTGTAGTTCCTAAAGCACTTAACTGCTAACCAGAAGGCTGGTGGTTCAAACCCACCAGCCACTCCTTGGAAGGAAGGTTGGGCAATCTACTTCTGTAGTGATACTGCTTCAGAAACCCAAAGAGGAGTCACTATGAGTTAGGTCCAACTCAACAGCAAACAACAACAACAACAACATACTCCTCTATGAGGACATCTAAC
>NW_006922436.1:22908-37322 GCF_000298275.1 Orycteropus afer afer
CACTTAAAAATCAAGTTTCATTTTGCATGTTCTTTCCTTCTGTCTTTTACAAGGTCCCAAGCCTTCATGAGTCTTGAGCCATTGCAAAGAATGCAAATGCTGATTATAAAAAATGGTGTGGGAGGTGTTTGACATCCTCTAATTTCAAAATGGTGAAGGAGGATCATTATCAACAATCCAAGGCTAACTCCTGTGAGGCAGAGGTAAGACATGCATGCACCCTCCAAGTTTTTTTAACAATTCTGACACCAACTGTTCCTCCCACAGCTCTCATTAATTTTCTGCTGACTTTGGCAATTCATTTCATTGGTTTACACAGAACCCACGATGTACTTGTCCAATTGACTCTATTCACTAAAATTTATTTTTGTTAAATTTAACCATCTTTTAATGTAGTGCTAACACATTAGTATTCTATTCTATGGAATTTTATGTGTACTGCATTTTTTTGTATTTCCATGAGTATGAATATTACCATGAGAAATAGCGAATAAGAGTTCAGTTTACTCAAAACCATTAAAAAAAAAAAAAAGGACCAGGTTTATTGCTCTGATAGAGCCTGATATTGTTGTTGTTATTGTTGTTGTTGTTGTTATGTGCCGTCGAGTCGGACCCGACTCATAGCAACCCCTCCTTGGCTTTCCAAGGCAGTATCACTATGGAAGTAGATTGCCCCATCTTCCTTCCAAGGAGTGGCTGGCGGGCCTGATAGAACCACTGAAACTATGCCCCCTAATTGTCTTTCAGGTCTGGAATTGAATCCATTCCTGTGGCTTCCAGCCAAACAAAAGCCAGCCTTATGGAATGAACATTTACATCAGGTAGATATACTCCTTGGAGAGATCAATCATGGGAGAACAGAAGGGCTGTGTATGCACAGAGAGACAACTCAGGGGGCAGGAATGCATGAGAGGGAGAGACACAGGAAAAAGGTAACTATGGGAAGGAAGTGGGAGGGGAGCTGTTGCATTGTGGGAAATTGCAGTCAATATTATTAGACAAAGTATATGTGAGCTGCTGCATGGAAAGTGAATTTGTTCTGTAAACTTTCACCCAAATCACAATATTTTTTTTTTAAAGTGTTATGTTTGAATAATGGAACATTATATTCAAGTATTGTTTTTACAATAAAATAACTGTTTAAAGATAATGTTTTATTATGATTTTGGTGAAAGTTACAAAGCATGTTAGGCTCCCATTGGACAATTTCCAATGTGTGCATTTTTTCACAATGTGTCAACATTCTCTTAAGTTGTACTCTGGTTATTCCATTTCCAGTTCTCTGTTTTCCCCTCCTTCTTATCTTCTTTTCTTTGCGCTAGAATAATGTTGACATTTTGGTTTTATACAGATGATAATTTAGTAGAACGCTGATCTTACAGATTATTATTTACTGTTTTTATGAAAATAATACTTTTTTGTTTTCTCATGCCTCTGGGAAATATTTTGTAAATGTGTTATGCTAATTTTATGCAACTACATGTAAAAAATTGGCATAGTCATACTTACTAAAACTCCTCTGTGGGGGAGGGAGAGGTTCTCAAACAAACCTACTAGGGATATTTGAGTAAAATATAGGGTGTTTTGTATACTACTCCCCTATTTTCCTAAAAGGTGATCTCAGGAGAAAGTTTTGGTTCAAGCATTAAAGAGTGTCTCAAGGCAATAGTCCCAGGGAGTCCTCTGGTCTCAGATGGTCTGATTGTTGTTGATAAGTGTCAGTAACTCAGTTCTAACACATAGTGACCTCGTGTGCAGAAGAACAAAACACTGCCTGGTCCTGAGCCATTCTCATAGTCATAGCTATTTTTGAGCCCACTGTTGCAGCCGCCAGGTCAATCCTTCTTGCTGAAGGTCTTTCTCTTTTTCTGACTCTCTACTTTACCAAGTGTGATGTCCTTCTCCAGGGACTTGTCCCTCCATATAACATGTCCAAAGTACATAAGACAAAGTCTCATCTTCCTTGCTTCTTAGTAGCAATGAATTTACTCAGTCTTCTGGCAACTGATGGTACATTTAATATTCTTCCCCACCACCATAATTCAAAGGGATCGATTCTTCTTTAGAATTCTTTATTCATTGCCCAGTTTTCACATGCACATGAAACTATTGAAAATACCATGACTTCAGTCAGGAAAATCTTTGTCCTCCAAGGGACAGGTTTGCAGGAGATTTGCCTATTGCAATATATCTCCTGATTTCTTGACTATTGCTTCCATGGACATTGATTGTGGATCCAAGTAAATGGAACACTTTGATAATAGCAATAATGTCTCTGTTTATCACAGTACAGTTTATTAGTCCAGTTGTGAGGATTTTAATTTTTATGTTGAAGAGTGATCCATACTAAAAGGTACTGGTAATAAACTTCATAGTGAGTCTGCTGTGAGCAGCTGAGTAGTTCCCACAGGAATGTGCTCTGCTTCCAGCATATAACAAGACATTTTGAGAAAGGTCTCGAGTTTTTGGCATGCTTAGACCTTGCATGTAACCAAGTTTTCATTCAGCACCCTGATACATTGCCTGCTGAACTTGGGACTGTTTCTGGGCTTGAACTAGTGTCCTGTCATGTTACCTCATAGTCTTGGGACTGTGCCATTTTACTTTGGACCATGGGTTTGTCAGCCTCAGTAGACAACTGCCTTAATTAAGAGATCCCTCCAACTCCAGTGGGCCAGGAACAAGAAGCAGAGCTGAAGCTCAAGGTCTAGGGGCATTCACCCAGCCCCTGGAGCTGTCACTTTGAATTTGAATTTCTAGCCTCCTCCTGAACTGAGAGAGAATAAATCTCTGTTTGTTAAAGACAGCCATTTGTGGTACATTCCTGTTAGAGCTGCACTAGAGGACTAAAATACTTTCATTCCATGAGGTCTTCTGAATCCAGCTGGAATTTCTGGCAGTTCCCAGCCGATGTACTCTTGCAATCAATTTTGAGTTATCTCCATTATGATTTACTTGTTTGTGATACTAATGGTATTGATCAATAACTTCCATATTCAGTTGGATCACTTTCTTTTGGAGTCAGGTCAAATACGGTCAGGCAGTTTTCTTCCATATTTCTTGGCATAGATGAGTGAACACTGGTAGCAATGTGTCTGTTTGTTGAAACATTTCAATTGGTATTCTGTCGATTCTTGTTGTTTTTAGGTACTGTCAAGTTGGTTCTGACTCATAGTCTCTCTATTTACAACAGAGAGAAATATTGCCTTATCTTGTTCCGTCCTCCCAATCATTGCCACACTATATCTCATCATCTTGTATTTCACCAGCCATGACATTTTTCTCTAGGAACGATCCTGTCTGACAACATGAACAACATATGAGAGACGAAGTCTGGCCATTCTCACTTCTAAAGAGCATTCAAAATGTTCTTCCTCCAAGAAAGATTTATTCATTCTTCCAGCTTTCAATATTTTTGACACTGCCACAGTTCAAAATCATCATTTTCCTTCAGTATTACTTATTAAATTTCCTGCTTTCACATCCACATGAAGCTATTGAAAAGACCATGACTTTGGTCACGCACATCATGGTTTTCTAAGTGACAATTTTTCTCTATAACACTTCAAGAGGAATTTTGCACCATATTTGCCCAGTGCAGTGTTTGTTGATTTTTTGATTGGTGTTGGTTGTGGATCAAAGTAAAATGAAATCCGAGACAACTATAATCTTTTCTCCATTGTTCGCAATGTTGCTTATTGGTCCAGTTTGGAGGATTTTTCCCCCTGTACCCTCAGAAGGAAGATGGGCAATCTACCTTCATAGCTATACTGCCATGCAAACCCAAGGAGGGGTTGCTATGAGCCAGGTCCAACTCGATGGCAAATAACAACAATAGCAACATAGATTGAGCTGTAATTCATCCTGAAAGCTGTAGTATTTGATCTTCATCAGTTAGTGCTTCAAGTCTCCTTCACTTTCAGCAGGCAAGGTTGTTTCATCTACATATGACAAGTTATTTAATGAGACTCACTCCAATACTTACAAAACATTCTTATTCACATAGTCCAGCTTCTCAGATTATTTGCTCAGCATACAGATTGAACCAATATGGTGAAAAGATACAACCTGGACACACACCTTTCCTGATTTTAAACCATGCAGTATCCCCTTGTTTTGTTTAAATGACCATATTTTGGTTTTTGTACATGTGCCTCATGAGCAGAATTCAGTATTCTCTAATTCCCATTCTACACAATGTTTCCCATAATTTGTTATGAACCACATAGTACAATGTCTTTGCATAGTCAATAAAATACAGATAAACATTTTTCAGATATTCTTTGTTTTTGCCCGAGATCCATCTAACATTAGCAATGATATCTCTGTTCCTTTTCTTCTGGGTCCATACAGAATTTTTGATAAGTCCTTATAAATATACTGCTGTAATTGTTTTTAAATTATCTTTGGCAAAATTTTCCTTGCATGTGACTTAACTATATAGTTTGATAATTTTCACATTCTCTCAGATCACCTATCTTTGGAATAAGCAAAAATGGATCTCTTCCAGTTCACTGGCCGCGTAGAAGTCTTCCATATTCTTGGAATAAATGAGTGGGTACCCCAGAGCTGTACTGGATTGTTAATATATCTTAAATATCTTAATGGATATCCAGTCAATTCCTGGAGCCTTGTTTTTCATCAATTCTTTCATTATTTTTTCCATTCGTTTTAACTATTATCCATTGAAGAGCAAGTTTAGAATATCTTTTGACAACCATTTTGTACTTTTCTTCTTTTCCTGGCCTTTTTATGACCTTTTTCTTTCTTCATGTACGATGTCCTTGGCATCCTTCCACAAGTTCTCTGATCTCTGTCATTACTGTCCAATGCATCAAGTGTGTTCTTCAGAGTTTCTAAATTCAGGTGGGATATACTTAAGGTAGTATTTTTGTTTTCTTGGACTTGATTTAATTTTCTTCGTCTTCAATTTAAACTTGCATATGAGCAATTGTCTGTTCCAGAGTCAGCCCCTGGTCTTCATCTGATTGACAATAATGAGTTTCTCCATCTCATCTTTTCACAGATGTAGTGATTCCTGTGCATTCCATCTGGTGGCATCCACATGTATAGTCACCATTCATGTTATTTAAAAAAGATATTTCAATGAATAAGCCATTGGTCTAGCAAAATTCTTTCATACATTATCCATCATCATTTCTATCATCAAGACCATATTTTCTAATTACCAATGCTATTTATTAATTATAACTTTCACATCTCCATCACCAATACCCATCAATACATCTTGTGTGCATATTTGATCAATTTTAGACTGTATAAGTTAGTGAAACTTTCAGTTTCTTCATCTGGCCTGTGTTGTTGGTGCATAGATTAGAATAGTAGTAGTATTAACAGGGCTTGTTTGTAGCTGCTGTAGTTATTTTTGTGTGTCAAATTGGCTGGGTCTGGTTGAATGGCTGGGCAACTGGTGGTAGTTATTACCCATGATGAAACTGGCAATTAACTGCATGGTGGGATCCTTTAGGATGTGGTCCATTGTATATAAGGAGAAGCCTTGCGAATGGTCTCTAGCCTATGGCATGCTTGGACCCTGCATGTAGCTGTTTCGTTACTCAGCAGCTTGCTATGCTCTGCCAACCTTGGGACTTACAATGGACTTAAGTTAATGACCTGCTGTGTGGTTTGGTAATATTGGGACTGTGCCTTTTTTCTTGTCAACCTGGGAGCTTCTCAGGCTCAACAGCCAACAGCTGTCTGAGTGAAGAAATGCCTTTAGTTCTAGTGGATCGGGAGCAGGAGGTAGAGCTGGACCCCAAGCTTGAGCAGCTTTCTCCAAGCCCCTAGAGCCTGGCACTTTGAACTTGGACTTAAAACCTCCAAATTATAAGAATAAACTCCTGTTTGTTAAGGCCATCCCATTTGTGGTAAAATCTTGTCAGAGTGGCACTAGGTAACTACAACAGAATTTGGTATTGAGAGAGTGGGGTGCTGCTCTGTCAGATACCTAAAATGTGGAAACAGGAGTGGTGCCCTTGACCTGAGACCCAGGCAGGGGGACCCCAGCATACAGCATGACAGACAACAGAATCAGAGCCCAGAGACCGGCATGAGACAGTGACAGCCTTACCAGCCCACAGAGGAGAAAGCTTGATGCCTTTGGTTAGGCGACTTCCTGGCAGAGTAGGTTGCCTTCATCCATTAATTGGTAGACCAGATGAGCTTGAAATGGAGTAGCAGGTTGGCAGGCCCACGGAGCAAGAAAACTAAATGTCCTTTGGGACAAGAAGATTCCTGGCGGAGTGGGTTGCCCTCACATTCATCGGCAGAAGTGGAGACCAAGGAAACGGAAGCAGAGCTGCCTCAGCCTGAAAGGGTAGGACCATGGCCTTTGGGCGTGGAATGATCACAGCCCCCTATGTCTCAAAGAGTCAGGCCTTCACCATCTTGGTTCTGGATTGTGAGGCTTCTTATTCATGTGAGCCAGTGGGATGGAGCCACAGCCTCTGCCCAAGAGTGTGGGGGTAGGGCTACCATACCCAAGGGGGAGAGGAATGGGGCCCACCAGTCCAAGGGGGTGAGGTCAATACTCAGGAACTAGGGGACTAGAGTCACTCAGTGGAGGAAATCAGTACAGATGCCACCAAATGAAGATCTGTACAGGTGCCAAGTTGACAAGGGGTGGAATTGTGGTAGTTATGTTTGTGTGTCAATTTGGCTGAGCCTGGTTGAGTGGCTAGGCAGCTGGTGGTAGTTATTCCCCATGATGAGACTGGCAATCAACTCCAGGATTTGATCTACCACAAGCAGCTGAGTAGCTGACTTTGGGAGGTGGTCTGCTTCCTGTATATAAGGAGAAACTTTGGGAATGGTCTCTAGGCTATGGCACGCTTGGACCCTGCATGTAGCCATGTCGTTGCTCAGTAGTCTGCTATGCTCTGCCAACCTTGGGACTTAAAATAGACTTAAGTTAATGGCCCACTGTGTAGTTTGGTAATATCAGGACTGTGCCTTTTTACCTGTCAACCTTGGGGCTTCTCAGCCTCAGCAGCCAATAGCTATCTGAGTGAAGAAATGCCTCTAACTCCAGCGGGCTGGGAGTAGAAGGCAGAGTGGCTTTCACCCAGCTCCTAGAGCCTGGAACATTGAACTTGGACTTGAAGATTCCAAATTGTAAGAATAAACTCCTGTTGGTTAAGGCCATCATGTTTTTGGTATATTCTTGTCAGAGAGGAACTGGATAACTAGAACAATAGGTATATGTATATTATCCTATCACTGACAGCATTGCCAGGATAGATCTTGAAATGTTCTTTTTGTCAAGGAATGCAATGTCATTCCTCTTCAAATTGTCATTCCTGCCATAGTAGACTATATGATGCTCCAGTTCAAAATGCCCAATACCCATTCACTTTCCCTCAACAATGCCTATGATATCAATCTTTATGTTTCTTTTCATATAACTTCCAATTTTCATGAACTCATACTTCATACATCCCATGCTCTGATTATTAATGAATGTTCACAGCTGTTTCTTCTCATTTTGAGTCATGCTCCATCAGCAAATTAATGTCCAGAAACCTTCACTCCCTCCATATCATTGATTTTGAATCTTCTATGAGGAGGTAACTTTTCCTCAGTTGTATTTTGAGTGCTTTGAATAAGGATATTTGAAGAGCATAAGCTTTTATTTTAATAAGGCCCTATTAGTCTATTGTGTCTTTTTATATGTATTTTTTTTTTTTTTATGTTTGCTATCACAAAAGACTAAATGCCTTAGTTTTAATCCAGGAATTTTATGTTGTTTTTGTTGTTAAGTGCCGTCAAGTTGTTTCTGACTCATAGCGACCCCATGCACAGCAGAACGAAATACTGCCCAATCCCTCGCCAGCCCCACAATCCCTGCTATACTTGAGCCCATCATCGTAGCCACCGTGTCAATCCATCTCATTGAAGGCCTCCCCCTCTTTCGGCCACCCTCCACCCTACCAAGCATGACATCCTTCTCCAGGGAATGGTCCCTTCTGACAACATGACCAAAATAGGTGAGATGAAGTCTGGCCATTCTTGTTTCCAAGGAGCATTCTGGCTGCACTTCCTCCAGGACAGATCTGTTAGTTCTTTAAGCAGTCCATGGTACTTTCAGCATTCTTCGTCAGCACCACAACTCAAAAGCATCAACTCTTCTTCGGTCTTCCTTATTCATTGTCCAGCTCTCACATGCATACGAGGCGATTGGAAAGATCATGGCTTGTGTCAGGTGCACCTTAGTCCTCAAGGAGATATCCTTGCTCCTCAGCCCTTGATACAGTTCCTTCACAGTTGACTTTCCCAATGCTACACGTTGTCTAATGTCCTGACTGCTGCTTCCATTGGCATCGATTGTAGAACCAAGCAATGTGAATTCTTTGATAACCTCAATATTCTCTCCATTTATTGTGATGTTGCTCCTTGGTCCAGTTGTGAGGATTTTTGTTTTCTTTATATTGAGACATAATCCATACTGCAGACTGTATTCTTCAACCTTCATCAGTAGGCGCCTTAAGTCATCCTCACTTCCCGCAAGCAAAGTTGTATCGTCTGCATATCTCAGGTTGTTAATGATTCTTCCTCCAATCCTGATACCATGTTTTTCGTCATATAGTCCAGCTTCTCGGATTATTTATAATCCGAGAAGCTGGATTATTTATAAGGAATTTTATAGTTTTAGGTTAAATATGTAGCTCTTTATTCTACTGTGAGTTAGTTTTTGTGTATGGTTTGAGTTATGGGTCCTGTTTAATTATTTGCAAGTAGATATCCCTTTTTGCTAGCACCATTTATAAAAGGGATTATTTCTGCCCCCATGATCCACTTCTCAACAATCAACTGTTCACAGATGGCTGGATTGATTTCTGAGGTATAAATTACATTCCACAGGTCTATGTGTCTATGTCAAACATGCTCTTGAATGGGGAGTACCTAAAGCAAACAGAAGAAATGACAAAATAAGAGAACTGAACAGATTTCAAAGAACAACTCAAGAATGTAAAGTCACTCATTATAATGAAATGTGTGAAGAACTGGAGTTAGAAAAAATGAAAGCGAAGAACATGCTCGGCATCTCTCAAGCTGAAAGAACAAAAGAAAAAAATTCAAGCCTCAAGTTGCAATATTGAAAGTTTCAATGGGCAAAATACTGAATGATGCAGGAAGCATCAAAAGAAAGTGAAAGAAATACACAGATTCACAGCACAAAAAAGAATTGGTAGGTGTTCAGCTATTCCAGGATGTGAATATATGATCAAGAACCAATGATATTGAAGGAAGAAGCCAAAGTTCCACTGAAAGAATTGGATAAAAACAAGGCTCCAGGAATGGACAGAATACCCTCTGAGATGTTTTATCAAATTGATGATGCATTGGAGGCACTTACTCATCTATGCCAAGAAATTAGGAAGACTGCCACCTGGCCAAATGACTTGAAAAAAATCCCAATTTGTACTCATTCCAAAGAAAGGTAATCCAACAAAATGTGGAAATTTTTGAACAATATCATTCATATCACAGACAAGTAAAATTTTCTTGAAGATAGTTCAAAAATGGTTGTTGCAGTATATTGACAGAGATCTGTCAGAAACACAAGCTGGATTCAGAAAAGGACAGAACAAAGGTTATCATTGCTGATGTCAGATGGATCTTGGCTGAAAGCAAAAAATGCCAGAAAGATGTTTACATGTGATTTATTGACTATGCAAAAGTATTTGACTATGTGGATAATAACAAATTATGGACAGCATTGAGAAAAATGAAAATTTCAGAACAATTAATTCTGCTCATGAAGAAACTCTACATAGACCAGGAGGCTGTCATTTGAACAGAACAATGAGATACTGCATGAATTAAAATCAGGAAGAGTATGCATCAGGATTGTATCCTTTCTCCTTACTTATTCAATCTGTATGCTGAGCAAATAACTCAGGGAGCCACATTATACAAAGAAGAATTTGGAATAAGGATTGGAGGAAGACTGATTAGCAACCTGAGACATGCAGGCATGCAGATAACACAATCTTAATTGGTGAAAGAGAAGATGACTTGAAGCACTTACTGATGAAGATTAAAGACTACAATCTGCCATGTGGATTACATCTCAATATAAAATGAAAATCCTCACAACAGGACCAGTAAGCAGCATCATGATGAATAGACAAAAGATGGAAACTGCCAAGGATTCCATGTTATTCAGTTTCAGAATCAACACTAACAGAAGCAGGAGTAAAGAAATCGGAAGACATATTGCACTGGGAAAATCTGCTGTGGAATACCTTTTCAAAGTGCTGAATAGCAAAGATGTCTCTTTGCAGACTGAGGTGCACCTAACCCAAGCCATGGTGTTTTCAATAGTCTCACATGCATGTAAAAGCTGGATGATTAAGGAAGACTGAAGAAGAATTGATGCTTTTGAGTTGTGGTGATGTCATAGAATACTAAAAGTACTATGGACTGCTAGAACAACTAACAAATTTATCCTGGAAGAAGCATAGCTGGGATGCTCCTTGGATGTGAGAATGGCCAGATTTCTTCACATTTACTTTGGTCATAATAGAAGGGACCATTCCCTGGAGAAAGGTGTCATGCTTGGTAAAGTAGAAGGTCAGCAAAGAAGGTGAAGATCCTCAATGAGATGGAATGACACAGAGGCTGTGACCATAGACTCAAAAATAGCAAGGATTGTGTAGATTATGCACAACTGAGCAGTGTTTTGTTCTTTAGACAGAGGGTCTCTATGAGTCTGAGCCAACTTGAAGTTATCTAACAAAAACAAAAGCATGTGTTTATTATTGAACCAATATCAGACTCCTTTGATTACATTGACTACTATGTAGTAGTTTTGATATTGGGGAGTTTGAGACTAATTATTTTGTTCTTCTTCATTAAGATTTGTGCTATTTGGAGTTTATTTCATTTCCATATGAAAATAGTGATTAGTTTTTTACTTCACTGAAGAATGCTGTTATGATTTTTATCCAGTTTGAATTTGATCAGTAGATCACTTTATGTAGCATTTCCATTTTCACTATATTAAGTCTTCCAATCTATGAACATAAGATGTTTTTCTATTTTCATATCTCTTGTCTACTGTCTTGCAGTAGTGTTTTATACTTTTCATTATATAAGTCTTTAATATGCCAGGTTTTATTAATTCCAATACACTTATCATTTTGGAGACTATTGTAAGTGGTATTATCATATGTATATCTATTTTTAAATACTCCTTGTTAGTGAAAAGGAACCCAAATTATTTTTGTTTGTTTATCTGGTACCCTGCAATGTCACTTAATACTTCAATCAGGTTCAACACTTCTCTTGTTCAGTCTTTAGCTTCTTCTTTTTATATGATCATGCCATCCACCAAAAGAAAAAGTTTAGCTTCTCATGTTCTGATAAGGATACCTTTTATATCACTTTCTTACCTTATTCTCTGTCTAGGATTTCAAATATATTATTGAATAAGAGTGGTGGTAATGGACATCCTTGTCTCATTTTTATTCTATTATTTTTTTAATTGTGTTTTAGGTAAAAGTTTACAGAGCAATTTCACTTTCCACACAGCAGTTCACATACAATTTGTCTCATGACTACAACTTACAACAATGCAACAGCTCCCCTCCCACTTCCGATAGTTACCTCTTTCATGTGTCCTTCTCTCCATGCACTCTGCTCCTTGAGCTGCCTCTCTGTGCATACACAACCCTTCTATTGTCCCATGATTGTTCTCTCCAAGAAGTGTATACACTTCAGGTAAATGTTCAACTCATATGCTTGTCTTTTGTTTGGCTGGAAACCACAGATGTGGGTTCAATTCGAGACCTGAAGGGCAGCTAGGGGCCATAGTCTCAGTGGTTCCACCAGACTCCATCAGACAAGCAAAACTGGCCCCTCCTCCCCCCCCTCAAATGATTTTGAGTTTTATTCCACATTGTTCTTCCTCTCTATCCAGGATCTCCTATATAGATCCTCTTCCAAGTGGTTGACAGTGGTAGTCAGGCACCATCTAGTCTTCTAGTCTCATAGTCACATAGGTTGAGGATCGCATGGTGTACAAGTCACTAGGACTAATTGTTTCCATGAATCTTTGGTTGTCTTCATTCTTCTTTGCTCTGGATGAGGAGAGACCCATAGCTGCATCTAGATGGCTGCTTGCAAACTTTTAAGATCCCAGTCACTACTTACCAAAGTAGGATGTGGGACAATGTTTTGTGTAGTATGCTATGCCAATTGAGCTTGATGTCCCCTGCAACAATGGTCCCAAACTGACAAGTTCAACTACTCATTCCCTCTGAGTAGCTGGTTGTACCCAAGACGTGAGTACAAATTTATCCCTAGTCAGCTGTAGTATACAACTGGGAATTCTTACAGAACATATAAATACACTTGTAGAACCATTGTATGCCAATGCTATATCTGGCCTTGGGTACACTCCCTGCACATAGACATACCTAATAGTTCACCCTGTCCACCCATCTATCCACCCATATACCCATGTTTGCCTACACTGACAATGCAGTACTGTATGTGCGAAAGTGTTCATCTTTGTTGTCTACTCCTCCCATGTACCTCTCTATGTCTTTGTCTTCCTCAATGCTACCAAGTTGATCACTTACATTTGGTGCATTGCCCTTCTCTTCACCCAAACCAATACTTATTTCTATCTATCTAACAGTGTTCTCTCCTCTCCCCTCCCATCCCTTGTAAGCAACAAAGAAAATTTCCTTCCATATACAAACCTTTCCTTGACTGTTACAATAATAGACTAATACAATATTTTTCCTTCTATGATTGACTTACATCACTCAGTATCATGTCCTCCAAGTTCATCCATATTATGCAGTATTTTTCAGATGCTGGGTTATTCTTTAGAGTTGCATAATATTCCATTGTATGTACGTACCATAGTTTGGTTATCCATTCCACAGTTAATGGACACCTAGGTTGTTTCCATCTTTTGGCTATTATAAATAGTGTTGTGATTAATATGGATGTGCATGTCTGTTCTTGGCATGGCTCTCATATCTTTAGGATATATACCTAGTAATGGAATGGCTGGATATAATGGTATTTCTAGTTACAACTTTTTAAGGAATCTCCACAGTTTTCCACAGTGTTGTACCATTTTACAGTCCTGCCAGCAGTGTATGAGAGTCCCAATCTCTGCATCCTCACCATCATTTGTTATTTTGTGTCCTGTTGAACTTTGCTACTAGTGCTGGGGCAAGATGGTATTTCATTGTTGTTTTGATGTGCATCTTTCTAATGGCTAATGATCATGAGCATTTCTTCATATGTTTGCTGGTCGTCTGAATATCCTCCTTGGTGAACTGTCTATTCATGTTTTGTGCCCATTTTTAACTTGGATTATTTGTACTTTTGTTGTGGAATTTTCTATAAATTCTAGAAATAATTCCCTTGTCAGATATGTCCTTGTGTTAGACTGGGTTCTCTAGAGAAACAAAAACCAGCAAAGCTTGTATATATATAAAGTCCCTGGAGCAAACATCAGGCTGGAGGCTTTTCCTAGCTTCCACAACCACAGGAACTGAGAAGCTCAAGGCTGGCAGTCAGTACACCAGCTGTTGACTCCAACAAATGATGAATCCAAGATCTCCAGGCCAAACGGTGGACTGCTCACTCATGGACAGTTGTAGGCAGCACAACAAAATCCCAATCCACAGAAGAATGTCTCTCTTCCCAGGATGTCCCTGGATATCCAGGAAGCAGGCCACACCCCTAGGGAAACTCCCCTTGAACAGATTGGGCACTCAGAACACAATCATCCAATCCCATCATGTGAACCACTACACAGAACTGGGGTCCAGCCAAGTTGACACACAGCTCCAACTATAACAGTTCTTGACAAATAATCTTTCCCAAGCTGTAGGTTCTCTTTTGACTCTTTTGGAGAAGTTGTTGGAAGAACATACAAATTTGATTTTTAGAAGTTCTCAGTCATCTAGTTTCTCTTCTGCTATTTGTGCATTTTGAATTATGCTTGATAGTCTATTTATGCCATAGAGTAGGGCCCTAAATTTGTCCCTAGTTTTTCCTTAAGGAACTGTTTTGTTTTAGGTTTCACATTAAAGTCTTTGATCCATCTGGAGTTAGTATTTTTGTATGGTGTGAGGTACAGATATTGTTTTATTTTTCTGCAACTGGATATCCAGTTTTGCCAGCATCATTTATTAAACAAGCATTCTCTTTCCCATTTAATGGATTTTAGCCCTTTGTCCAAGATCAGCTGACCATAGGTCAATGGATCTATTTCTGGGTTTTCAATTCTATTCCATTAGTCTATGTGTCTGTAATTGTACCAATACCAGGCAGTTTTGACTACTGTGGCTGTATAGTAGGTTTTGAGATCCAGCAGTGTGAGACCTCCTACTTTGTTGTTCTTCAATAGTGCTTTGCTTATC
>NW_006922436.1:38242-39828 GCF_000298275.1 Orycteropus afer afer
TGGCTAGGATTTTGTTGAAGATTTTTGTATCTATATTCATGAGGGATATTGGTCTGTACTTTTCCTTTAGAGTGATGTCTTTGCTTAGTTTTGGTATCAAGGTTATGCTTGCTTTATGAAATGAGTTTAGGGAAGATTCCATCCTTTGCTATGTTTTGGAATAGTTTGAGTAGGAATGGTGTCAGTTGTTCTCTGAATATTGGGTAGAATTCTCCAGTGAAACTGTCTGGGCCAGGACTTTTTTTGTTGGTAATATTTTGATGACCTGTTCAATTTCTTCTTTTTTTATGGATCTGTTCAACTTTTCCACATCAGTCTGTGTTAGTTTAGGTAAGCGGTGTGTTTCTAGAAATTTGTCCATTTCTTCCAGATTTTCAAATCTGTTGCAGTACAGTTCTTCATAGTATCCCTATATTATCCTTTTTATTTCAGTTGGTTCTGTTGTGATGTCACCCATTTTATTTCTTATTCATGTTATTTGTATTCTCACCTTCTTTTCCTTTGTTCAATTTGTCAATGGTTTGTCAATTTTATTGATCTTTTCAGAAAACCAACTTCTGGTTTTGTTGATTGTTTCTATTGTCTTTCTATTTTCTGTTTCATTGATTTCTGCTCGAATCTATTATTTCCTTTCTTCTGGTGACTGTAGGCTTTTCTTGCTGTTCTTTTTCTAATTGTTAGAGAAGTTACTTTAAAGTGTTGATTTTGCCTCTTTCTTGTTTTTTGATGTGTGCATTTATTGATATAAAATGGCCTCTGATCACTGTTTTTTCTGTGTCCCAAAGACTTTGGTATGTTTTCTTTCCATTCACATTTGAGTCAAGGTATTTTTGAATCTCATTTTTATGTCTTCTCTTACCCACTCTTTATTATTATTATCTGACAAAATGCTTTGAAGTATTTCAACATTTTTAAATTTATTATGGCTTGATTTATGGCATAACATATAGTCTCTCATGGAAAATATTCCATGTGCACTAGAAAATAATATATATGGTGTTGTTGTTGGGTGAAGTGCTTTGTAGATGTCTATAAGGTCAAGTTGGTGGATTGTATTGTTTAGATCTTCTGCTTCTTTGTTGACTTTCTTTCTTTCCAGTTTTTCTATTTTTCATTGAAAGTGGTGTATTAAAGTCACCCACTATGAGAGTGGAGTCATTTATTTGCCTTCTCCACTCTTTTCAAGTCTGATTTATGTATTTTGGGGTTCTTTCATTAGGTCCATAGATATTTATTATGGTTATATCTTCTTGTTCAATTGCTCCTTTAATCAATATATAATGTCCTTCCTTGTCTCATATGGTGGTTTTTGTCCTAAAATCAATTTGATCAGAAATTAATGTTGCAACTCCTGCTCTTTTGTGGTTGCCATTTGCTTGCTATATTTTTTTTCCAGTCTTTGAATTTTAGTCTATTTTTGTCTTTGTTTCTAATGTGTGTCTCTTGTAGACAGCATATTGATGGGTTTTGTTTTCTTATCCAATCTGCAACTGTCCATCTCTTGAGTGGTGCACTTAATCCATTAACATTTAGTGTAATTATCGATAAGTATGAATTGGTTGCTGTCATTTTGTTATGTGTTTTTT
>NW_006922436.1:40713-44694 GCF_000298275.1 Orycteropus afer afer
CAATTCTTTGAGAAGTGGATGGCCTCTTCCTTCTTCCTAGTCTGTCTCAGTCTGTAAGCTGGGCTGATACCTGTGCACCATGTGCATCCCGCTGGGTTTGCAACATCAGTGGCTCAGCCTCAAAACTCACATCAACACATCACCACTGCAGGAAAAACCGACAGACAAGTTTGTCTGGAGGACTAAGGTCCCAATTTTCTTGCTGGCTATCAGCCCAGGGATGCTCTCAGCTCCTAGAAGCCACTCATATGCCCCCTCACAGCATGGCAGTTGGCTTCTTGAGTGGGCAGGTAGTGGTAGTTATTCCCCATGATGACACTGGCAACCAACATCCCTGGTGGGATCTATCACAAGCAGCTATGTAGCTGCTTCAGGGATATGATCTGCTTCCCCTATATAACCAACAGCTCTATGAATGTTCTCCAATTCATGGAAAGTTTGAACCCTGCATGTAGTCAAGTTCTTGTCAGCATCCTGCCATGCTCTGCCAATCTTAGGACTTTCAGTGGATTTGAATTAATGACCTGCTGTGCTGTTTAGTAACAATGGAATTGTACTTTTTTCCTTGCCAGCCTTGGGTTTACAAGCCTTGGCAGCTAGCAGCTGTCTGAGTGAAGAAATGCCTTCAGCTTCAGTGGGCCAGGAACAGAAGGCAAAGCTGAAGCCCAAGGTTGAGCGGTTTTCACCCAGCCCCAGAGCCTGGCACTTTGAAATCAGACTTAAAGCCTCCAAAACTCTAGTTTGTTCAAGTCATCCTATTTGTGGTATTTTACTGTCAGAGCAGCAGTAGATTACCAGAACAACTGATCTTCCATGTAGGCATATTAATATTATCCTATCACTAACAGTATTATTCATCAGGAAAGATATTGAAATATTTATTTATTTATTCGTTTTGTAATGATGAATGCCAAGCCATTCCTCTTTAATTTGTCATTCCTGTCATAGTAAATCACATGGTTACTTGATTCAGAATGGCCGTAACCAGTCTATTTCAGCTCAGCAATCTCTAGGATACTGATCTTTATGCATTCCATTTCACTTTTGGCAACTTCTAATTTTCCTACATTCATGCTTCATGCATTCCAAGTTCCAAATATTAATGGGTGTTTACAGCTGTTCCTTCCCAATTTGAGTCATGCCACATCAGCTAACAGAGTTCCTGAAAGTTTTATTCCATCCATGTTTTACTTGTGACTCTACTTTGAAGATGCAGCTCTTTCCCAGTCATATTTTGAGTGGCTTCCAAAGCGAGAGACTCATGATTCAGTACTGTATTAGACAATGTTTCAGAGTACTCATGAAGTTCTCCCATAATATATCAGGCAGTGTTTCACTGCTATTCATAGGGTTTCCACTGGTCAGTTTTTGAGAAATGGATGGCCCCTTCCTTCTGATGCTTTCTTAGTCTGGAAGTTCCACTGAAACCTGTTCACCATAGGTGACTTGGTTGGTACGTGAAATACCATTGGCATAGCCTCTAGCCTCACAGCAACATGCAAGGCCCCACAGCATGACAAACTGACAGACAAGTTCTGTTGGCTAGAATTTTGTTAAAAATTTCTGTGTCTGCCTTCATGTTAGGTATTACTTGGAATTTTCTTTTTTTATGATATCTTTACTTGATCTAAGGAGCTCTGGTAGTGTAGTGCGTAAGGCACTTGACTGCTAACCAGAAGGCTGGAGGTTCAAACCCACCATCCACTCCTTGGAAGGAAGGTTGGGCAATCTAGTGATATCGCCTGGCAATCCCAAAGTGGGGTCACTATGAGTCAGGGCTGACTCAATGACACATAACAACATTACTTCATTTAAGCATTAGAGTTATTTAAAAAGCTGGGGAGTATACTTTCCTCTTTTATGTTTTTGAAGAATTGGTTTTAACTCATTTCTTAATGTTTAGTAGAATTTCTCAGTTCAGCCATCTGCTCCTGGGTTTATTTATTTATGGCAGAGTTTTGATGATATCTTTGGTCTCTTCTTTTGTAATGAGTCTGATTAGATTTTGTTTGTGTTAGTGTAAATAGGTAGTGTGTTTTGGGTTTGTCCATTTCATCTAGGTTTTCATATTTGTGTTGGTACAATTTTTCATAGTAATCTGTTATGACCTTTTTTTTTAAGGTTTGTGTTATTAATTCATTTTAAAATAAAAGTAATGAATCCATTACTTGTTACCATAAATAACATAATTTTATGGGGGGAGGGGAAACTATATTTCCCAAAACGAAACAAAAACTGTTAACTAGAAGGGTGGCATTATTTTATGTTGCTGCAAATCTTTTTAAGATCTGTTCTAATGGAAAACAGCTGGATTCTCATATCTTGTACTGCATTCAATCTGTTGTGATACATACTTGGTTTTTTTAAAAAAAACACATTTCATTGAAATATAATTTATGTACAGTGAAGTACACAAAACTAAAGTGACATGGGTCTGTGCATTTTTTTTTTTTTTTTTTGCAGTGTTCCCTCCCCTCCCACCCCTGGTAACCATCAAAGAAAGTTTCCTTCCATATATAAACCTTTCCTTGACTTTTTACACAAAAGAAATAATACTATATTTATCCTTCTGTGATTGACTATTTCATTCAGCATAATGTCCTCCAAGTTCATCCATGTTATGCAGTGTTTTGCAGATTTGACATTATTCTTTAGTGTTGCATATCATTCCTTTATGTGTATATACATATGATAGTTTGGTAATCCATTCTTCTGTTGACTGGCACCTAAGTTGTTTCCATCTTTTAGTTATTGTAAATAGTGCTGTGATGGGTGTGCACATGTATGTGTTCTTGTCCTGGCTCTCACTTCTTTAGGATATATACCAGGTAATGGGATAACTGTATCAAATTGTATTTCTAATTCTAGCCTTTCAAGAAATGGCCATACTGCTTTCCACAGTGGGTGTATCATTGTTCAGTCTCACTGGTAGTGTAGGAGAGTCCCAATTTCTCCACATCCTTGCCAGAATTTGTTATTTTCTGTCTCATTGAACTTTTCCATTAGTGCTGGGGTCAGATGGTATCTCATTGTTTTAACTTGCATCTTTATGGGAGCTAATGATCATGAGGATTTCTTCACATACTTGCTGGCTGCCTGAATATTCTCTTTGGTGAAGTGTAGTGTCTATTCATGTCTTCTGCCCATTTTTTTAATTGGACTGCTTGTCTTTTTGTTTTTGAGGTATTGGAGTTTTCTATAAATTTTAGAGAGAAACCCCTCGTCAGATATATCATTGCCGAATATTATTTTTTCCAATCTGTAAGTTCTCTTTTGACTCTTTTGGAGAAGTTTTTAGAAGCACATAAAAATTTAATTTTTAGAAGGTCCCATTCATCTAGTTTCTCTTTTGCTGTTTGTGCCTTTTGGGTTATGCTTGGTAATCTATTTACACAATCTCTTGAGTGGTGCATTTAATCCATTGACATTCAGTGTAATTATCAACAAGTACAGAATTGTTGCTGTCATGTTGTTATGTCTTTTTCCATGGTGTTATTGATTTCTTTGTTGCATATAATTTTCTGTCCTGAATTCATTTTGTTTATGAATCATGTTGTCACTTCCTTCATTGCTATTGTTTTAGTTTTGCTAAATATTTGTGCTAGTACTCTTTCTTTATTTTGATATAAAGTTTTATCATTTTTCTTTGAGGTCACCCTGTGAATTATAAATTTCTTCCCAAGTTTAGAACAGTCCATTCTATCTTGCTGTTGTCTCAGCTTTCTTACCATTTTAGAAGTTCTGTATGTACACACTTTTTTTTTTCCCCTCTTTTTGGTCTGTAGTTGTTCTCATTTGTCAATTGATGTCTCTGGTACCCGGTTTACAATCTTATAAGCTTATTATGAGTCAGCCCTAGGGTTACAGGTGAGGAGAGACAATGCAGGGATGCCCAGAGTAGCAGGCTGGAAGAGCAGGAGAAAGGGGATAAAAGCCTTGAACCCGGACAGAAGAGCAGTCAGCCCCAGGGATACAGGTGAG
>NW_006922436.1:47614-55326 GCF_000298275.1 Orycteropus afer afer
TGGAGAAGGATGTCATGCTTGGTAGGGTGGAGGATCGACGAAAGACGGGGAGGCCTTCAAGGAGATGGATTGATACGGTGGCTGCAATGATGGGCTCAAGCATAGCAGGGATTTTGGGGCTGGCGCGGGATCAGGCATTGTTTCGTTCTGCTGTGCATGGGGTTGCTATGAGTCGGGAACGACTTGATAGCACTTAACAACAACAACAACAAGCTTATTTTACTGTGGCTATGCCCAAGGCTGTGTTGGTTTCTGGGTTATGTCATCTTTTGTAATAATGGTTGGTTGTTGTTTAGTATTATTGGTTCTCTCTCCAAAAGACTTCCTTTAGCATCTCTTGTAAGTTTGGCCTGGTTTGAGAAATTCCTTAATTTCTGCTTATCTGGAAATGTCCTAATTTCACCATAATATTTTTGGGAAAATTTTGCTGGTATATAATTCTTGGTTGGAAATTACTCTCTTTCAGGTTTTTATTTATACTATCTCATTGTCTTCTCATCTGCATGGTTTCTGCCAAGAAATGCAAACTTAGTCTTTCTTCATTTTTTTAAATCTTTTTTCTGATTGATCCCTTTCCAAAGAAGTATTGAGGTATTTGTCTTCAATGTCACTAATTCTTTCTTCCATTGATTTAATTTCATTCCTTTGCCTGTTAATGTGTTATCTATTCCTGAAAATTTAGTATTAATCTTCTCAATATCTATTGGTAGATTTTGTATAACTTCTAATTTTTCACTTATTTTGTTGTTTTATTCTTTTATTGTCTTTCAAAATTATCCTATGGTTTTCTCTGTGTTTTTCTTAATTTTGTCAGTGTTTTCCTTGATCTGTCACTTGATCTGTTGAAGATACCTAACTATAATTCTTTTCAGTTCCTTATCAGGGAGTTTCAATGCTGTTTCTTCCTCATGATTATGTTCTGGGTCTGCATCCTGGTCCCTTGTTTCTCCTGTTTATCTTGCTTCTTTGTGTGGACTGTGATACTCTGTTGTCAGACATTGTGACTTTTTTGTGTTATTTAATTAAGCAGAATATTGTGCTCCTCTATTCACTAGTCAGCAGCCCTTATGAACTCACCACCTGTTTCCTTTCCCATTGTCAGTCTCCCTTTTATCCCTGTCATCCTTGCCAAACGGGCCTATTCTTAAGTCCCTGGAATCTAAATGGGAGTGCTATAACTTTAAATATCCAAAATGGTTGCCATTGTAAACATTCAAAATGGATGCACCCTCAGTCACTTTAAATATCCAAAATGACTGCCACTTGTAAACAATCAAAATGGTTGTGCCCTATGGAGAGCTGAAAGTCCACAGCTCAGGTTGTCTCTCTCTTTACTGTTTCCATTCCTAGTCATCAGCCACCAGTTCAGTTTTCCCTGCAGCTGCTGGCAACCAGGGCTGATCTTTAGGTCACTTCTCAGTTTCCAATATTACTTGGAAATATTCAGCCTGTTGGTGTCATCAAAGTAGGCAACAGTCCACAGCTCCGTCTGTCTCTGTTTTCATTCAGGTTTTTCCATTAGTTGGTGCCTAATTCAATTCAGTATGTTTCCTTGCAAAGCTCAGAGCTCCAGGATTATCTTCTATATTTCTGTCAATTGATTTCTCCTTTATTTTTCGAAGAGGGTCTGGGTAGCTTCTCTGCCTATTCTGCCATCTTACTGGAAGTCACCACAGTCTTCTTTATATCAGTTGGAACTGTGGTAATTTCTGAAGTTTCATTTCTTAATTTGTTTATTTATCTCTTCTTCTTCTTCTTCTTCTTCTTATTATTATTATTATTTTAAATCATTTAAGCAATTGCTTGTTTTGTTAATCCATTCAAAAACCACCTCCTAGTTGGTTGATTTTTCTTTTTTTTTTTCAATTTTGCTTATTTCCAAGAGGGTCTTTATTATTTCTTTATTTCCAAGACCTTTCCTTTGCTCTTTCTTTTATATTTGCTCAAGTTATCAGTTTAAGTTGTTGATTTAGATCTTCTTTTTTAATGTATGCATTTATTGCTGTGAATTATCCTCTGATGGCTACTTTATCTGTGTCCTAAAGATTTTTATATATTTTGTTTTCCTTTTCATTTGATTGTAAGAATATTTTTAAACCTTATTTTTATTTCTTCTATCACTCAGTAGATTATTTGTAGTATATCATTTAGTTCCCATGTATTTACACCCATACCTCATATATCAAAATTGTTACGTTTCACAGGACAGAATTTTATGTTAAAATCCATGCTGCACAAAAAATGGAGGATGATCACATCATATCACAAAATAGTGAATAACTATATCATTGCTTAATTGCCAAACTGGTGAGAAATATAGCCCAGTCTAATAGACCCTTAATGAGGGTCACTATGAGTTAGAGAAAACTCAAAGGCAATGAGTTTATTTTTTGTGTATAGACATTCACCTTAACTCTCATTGCCAGCATCATTGACATCTTGCACCTTGATGTTCATTATTGTTAATTATATATTTTTAATGTGAAAAAAATATTTGGATAGTCATTTGTTTTACTATTGTTGTAAAAGTGAAATATCAGATAATGAGATAGCTAATAAGTGTAGAATATATATATATATATATATATATATATATATATATTCTCTTCCCCTTACTTTTTCTGTTTTTATGTCTATCTCTTTTTATGTCTAGCTGTATACCATCATTATGGTAAAAAAAAATTGTATGATATCAATCTTTTAAAATTTTTTGAGATTCTTTTTTGCCCTAACATATGGTCTCTTCTGAAATAATCCATATCTGCTGAAGATACATGTGTATTGTTTTGATGGCATATGGTTGTATTTAAGATTTCAATATCCATGATAATCTCCTTTTTGAGATCTTCTGTCTAGAATTGAAAGTGATTGTGTTGAAGCCCCTAACTGTTATTGTGAAGTTGTCTATTTTTCTTTTTTCTATTAGTCAGAATTTGTTTCATGTATTTTCAAGCATAGTTGTTTGGTGCATATGCATTTATAAACTAGTAGCTTGAGGGTTCATGTAGTAAGCTCCCTAAGTTTCTTTTTTTTTTTTCTGAAATAACTTACTGTTCTCTCTTTCCATTCCCATTCTGTTTCCATATGCTTCCTACATCCTTTTGCACTATTGTCAATGAACAACAGGTGTTACAAAGAGTTATGTGCTTAATTGAAGGTTAAAGGCTTTAATATTTACAAAAAAACAACTTAAACTTCAACATGTCCAACTGTCAAACCAGTACTCTACCTGACATACCAGGAGGGACCTATTGGGGTAAACATTCATCTATTTATTAGAAAAATAGTAAGGAGATATTTACACTGAAGTATGCATTCATCATAAGAAATTTTCATGCTTTATATTTTTAATTAAAATACTTTAAATGTAACACTGTTTGCAGAGAACCACAAAATGTATGCTGTAATTTAATGTCATTTTATTTTTCATATTTATAAGAGTATGTACCATTATATTTAACATGGAGAACTTTTTTTTTTGTTAAATCTCATCTAGGAATATACAAGTTTCAGTGTCTGTGTTATCTAAGTTACTTCATATTAACACTTTGTAAATTACTATGTCGTTACTGTTATGTGCCATCAAATTGGCCTCGACTCATAGTGACACCTCCTTGGGTTTCTGAGGCAGTATCACTATGGAAGTAGATTTCCCAACCTTCTTTCCTAGGAGTGGCTGGTGGATTTAAACTGCCAGCCTTCTGGTTAGCAGTCAACTGCCTTAGGCATTATGCTACCAGAGTACCTGTAAATTAATATACTCATTCATTAAGTGATTTTGAAGTGATTTTCCCTTTATTTCTACAAACTCACAAATTCATTCAGTAAAAAAAGAAGTGTTTCATAACCATTATATAATTTGACCATTATAAAATTTTTGAAGGAAAATCAGAGCAGGAATTATTTTCTAGGAAGTAAATTAAAAGTCAGATATAACTTAAAACACTGTTTAGGACAAAGGAAAGAAAGATACAAAAGTTATTCCATTGCATACTACAGTTGAATTTTTGACTTTACGTTTCTCTTTTGTTTTTCTTTCTTTCTTTTTTTCCATTCACTCAGAAATATTTGTTGCCAGAGTGCCATGAGAATGATACTCCAAATTGATTTGTATTACAGCAGCTGAACCTTGCCAAGCATCACTAGACACACAAGTGCAAACTGACTGTAGTTGCAACCAGGGCTGAAATTATGAAAATTAAAAAAATTGACATTACATCCTCAGGTAAGCCAATGCACCTTCTGGCAGTGTTTATGTTTTTTGACTGTTTGTTTGTTTGCTTGTTTAGTTAAGTTTGACATATCTCTTTTCCACACCACTATCATTGTTTACCATTATATTCTGTGAGTTTGTAAGACATTATCCTAATATCTATTACTTTAAAAATTCAAGTGTGTAAGCAAACCTCAAAGGAAAATGCATTATTGCAAACCTATAAAAAGTAATAATCATAAAGCAAAAAATAGAATATTTCTAGGTGTTTAAAACACAAGAAGGAAAGTGATTTACTTGTCTAGTTAATTCAATTCTATACCATATCTTTAGTTAGCATTTTCAAACAATTTCTAAGCTATGTTTTGCACCTGCATGTAAATCGCACTGTTATTTACCTGAACAGCTTCTTTTGGATGGCTTCCCAGATTGGAACCATTTATACACATAATTACATTTTTGGCAGGGGAAGTTCTTAGTGAAGTAAATAGTCCTGATTGGTTAGTATATAAAACCCACAAATGTACAGTTACAAGAGGAAGAGTTGGTACTGTAATTGTCCAAAGAGCAGTGGTTGGCAATTGTAGAATGAAGTATTTTTATTGGATCTTTCTATATAAAGAAGAAGACACAATTGCAGTTTTCATTTGGTGAATAGAATAAATTCAACTCTTGCAATTTTCTACTCACTCAGAAATATTTGTTGCCAGAGTGCCATGAGAATGATACTCCAAATTGATTTGTATTACAGCAGCTGAACCTTGCCAAGCATTACTAGACTCACAAGTGCTTACTGTCTCTGTTTTATATTTATAGAATTATTCTCATATTTCTGTTTATTGAGGACAAGTGGGAAATATAATACAAATGGTGTACTGTGGAACTCATGCATACTACACATTGTAGTTGTTAAGAGTAAAGGCCCCTGATTCATACTGCATGCATTCAAATATTTGCTCAGAAATGGAGTTATGCACTCAATGACAACTTATTTGACCTCTATAGAACAAAGTAGGATCCCTGGTTGCACAGTGGTCAAAACAATAAGCTGCTAAGCAGAAGGTTGGAGGTGAGAACCCACCAGCCACACTCCGTAGGAAAAAGATGAAGCAGTCTGCCTCTGTAAAGATTTAGAGCCTTGGAACCCTATGGAGCAGTTCTACTCTGTCCTGTAGTGTCAGTATGAGTCACAGTTACAGTGAGTATGAGACTCAATATCTTCACCTCTTATAACAGGCAAAAGAAGTAAATGAAGCAATAGATGGAATAAATAAGTGATTTAAAAGGTGTATGTTCCTATAGGTGATAGCTGTAGTAATAGTACCATATTAATATTATTTTATATTCACATAAATCTTTTTTAATTTAACATCATAATGATTTTATACTGATAACATTTATTTTGTAGATAAAGAAACAGAAGTTCAGGGACGTTTAGTGAACCCTTTCACCTCTTATGTTTTATACTGTCACATGGAAGAAGGACAAAAAATACCAAGCCCTTATCTTTATCTTATGTTATTTAGTATAATAATAAAATTTTGCATTTTAGTTCTTTTTTTTTCTCTAAAGCAACATCTTCTACAATCTTGTACAGGTTTTATGTCATATATTAGAATATGCTCTATTTTAAGTATGAGGTATTATAATTCATCTTTTTTTATAAAATTATTGTTGAAAATTTATTAACCAGTAAAATGTGTTATGTTTATTTGAATGTATTACAATAATGGATAGATAAGAGGAATAGACTAACTTTAATCACCTAGATCATTAGCTGTATATGAAACTATATAAAAAGAAGACTTTCATACAATAAAACATATTTAATGACACTGAAACACAAATAATAACAATAATTATATGAACGGATTTTCTAAATGAAACATTTATTTATTTATTTATTTTATCATAAGAAGCAAGCTAATAGAAAATGCAAAGAGAGTGGTCTATTATCAGTACAAAAATTATTTGGAATTATTAATATAAAAAAAAATTCTTCCCAAAACTATTTTTTTCCCTTAAATTTTTACTCATTAAATAAAATAGTATTGTTTTTATATTTTTCTGAATTAAATATATATCATTAAGTTGCTAAATTTAATTCAACTTACTTACACACTTATTCAACACATATTTAAGAACATGGTATACATAAGATGGAGTACCTTGATGTTGAAAATGGTTAATATACTTGCTGATAACCATAAGGTGGTAGGTTTGACTCCTTCTAGAAGAAACTTGGAAGAAAAGTCTGGAAATCTACTAAAAAAATCAGCTATGGAAAATTCTATGGAGCATATTTCTCCTCGGCTATATATGGGGTGGCCATGAGACATCATTTACTCAAAAGCAAAATAAATACAACTTCTTGGTAAAAGAAGCTTACAGTCTAGTTGGGCATGTACCTAGACTGATAAATATTTAATTATAAGACTGTTATGGCAGGAAAAATTATGATATGTAGTTTAAATAACATAGAAGCAATAGAGAACAAATTCTTGAGGATCTTTGAAATAAAAGATTAAATTAGGCAAAGAAAAATGTAGTAAGATATTGGCAAGAAATGAAAAGCAAAATATAGTGAATTGCTCCTGATGATAATGGAGAAAATGTTTCACAAATTTGTAGTCCACAATTCCTAATGTCAAAGAGGTTAGAAGAAAGATTACTGCTGTCTTTTATTTGTCAGGCAAATATAAATCTGCAGGGATCATAGACATACCTGAGACAGCTGCAGGGATGCAGGTGCAGAGAGGGAAATCAGGCACACCCAAAGCAGCAGTGAGGGAGAGCAGGAAAAAGGGGATTAAAAGCCAGGAACTCAGACAGAGGACCAGTCAGCCACAGGAATACAGGTGAGAAGAGGGAACTCAGGAACGCCCAAAGCAGCAGGGTGGGAGAGCGGGAGAAAGGGGATAAAAAAGCCAGGAAATCGGACAGAGGAGAAATCAGCTTCAGGGATCCAGGTGAGGAGAGGAACTCAGGCATGCCCAAAACAGCAGGGCAGGAAAGCAGGAGAAGGGGGATTCAAAGGCCTAGAAATCTGGACAGAGGAGGAGTCAGCCACAGGGACCCAGGTAAGGTGGTATGAGAGAATTCCAACAAGGAGGCAAACTTGTCTGTCAGTTTGTCCTACTGTGGTGAGGTGTTGATGTGAGTTTTGAGGCAGAGCCACTGGTGTTTCCAACACAGCAGGATGCACATGGTACACAGGTAACATCCCAGCTTACAGACAGAGACAGACTAGGAAGAAGGAAGAGGCCATCCACTTCTCAAAAAATTGGCCAGGGAAAACCTTATGAATAGCAAAGAAACACTGTTTGATACCTTACCGTGCAACATTATGAATAGTCTTGTTAGGTTAGAAGGCTCTCAAAATAGGACTGGGAAAGAGCTGCATCATCTGAGTAAACCCAGCCTAACTCCTATGGATGAGGTAAACCTTTTGAGACCTCCATTTGCTGATGTGGCATCACTCAAACTGAAGAGAAACAGC
>NW_006922436.1:56246-56662 GCF_000298275.1 Orycteropus afer afer
AGAGAAGACCAAAAGGGATGACAGAAGAGAACCTGAAACTTGCCCTTGAGTGGAGAGAAGCTAAAACCAATAGAAGAAATGACAAGATAAGAGAGCTGAACAGAAGATTTCATAGAGAAGCTCGAGCAGACAAAACCAAGTAGTATGATGAAATGTCAAAGATCTGGAGTTTGAAAACCAGAAGGGAAAAATGCACTCAGCATTTTTCAAGCTGAAAGAATTGAAGAAAAAATTAAAGCCTTGAGTAGCAATGCTGAGAGATTCTATGGGCAAAATATTGAATGATGCAGAAAATGTCAAGAAAAGAAAGCAGGAATACACAGAATCACTGTACCGAAAGGAACTGGTTGATCTTCATCCATTTCAGGAAGAGGCATATGATCTAGAACCAATGGTACTGAAGGAGGAAGTCAAAG
>NW_006922436.1:58482-61207 GCF_000298275.1 Orycteropus afer afer
AACAAGAAGGAGCTCTGATGGCATAGTGGCTAATGCATTTGGATGCTAAACAGAAGTTTGGCAGCTTAATTGCACCAGTTGTTCCATGGAAGAAAGAGTAGGCAACATGCATCTGTAAAGGTCACAGCCTCAGAAACTCAATGTGAGTCAGAAACAACTCAGTGGCAGTGGGCTTGGTTTTTGGTTTTGTTTCAATATTTACCAGCTAGATACACCTGGGCTGAAATTTGATCATCAGTAGAAGAAATACACCTTATTATATTTCTCAGATAATTCCATGAAATAACACATGATGTCATGTCAAGAGAGTGTCTAGAATTTGGAAAATTTTAGTAATTAGAATCCTCTGTTCAATAATTCCCAAAATAATTTGACAAAGGTAATAGAAGATGAAACTATGAAGAAATTATGATTGAGGTTCTGAAGATTTTGAGGAAAGTCTAAATAATTTCAGTGGAAACATCTATTTTCTTTTTCATTTATAAACATGTAACATCTGATAAAATGTAATGTTTTTTCACACATTTTACCCTTTTTTAAGTCTCCTAGTACTACTTTAAAAGGGGAAATGACCTTTAGTAAAAAGTATGTTAGAATCATGTCATGTGAAAAGATGCAGTATTACAACATATTTAAACCAAAATCATATTAGGAGATCCTTAGTTGGAGACTATATCAAAATCAAATCAAACTCACTGCTATCAAGTAGACTCTGATGCATATCCACCTCTGTTGGATTTTTTTTTTTTTTTTTTTATCTAGTGCTGCTATAATAGAAAATACTACAAATGGAAGGTCTTAGCAAGCAGGGATTTATTCTCTTACAGTTTAAGGGGAAGAAAGTCCAAGCTCAAAGTGCTAGCTCTATGGGCAGCATGAAGCCTCCTTGAGCTTGAGTTTCAGCTTTACCTCTTTGTCCTGGCCCAGTGAAGCTGGAGTCTTCTCTTAGCTCAGACAGCTGCTGGCTGCTGAGGCTGACAAACCCACGGTTGACAAGTAAAATTTTGCAGTCCCAAAATTATTGAACAACATGGCAGTCCATTTATTCAAGCCCAAACACAGTCCAGGATTGTCAAACAACACAGCAGGCCAGTGAGAAGACTCCATCAAATGTAGGATCCAGATATGCCAAAGAGCTAGAGACCATCCCCAGAGCTTTTTCTTGTGTACTGGAGCAGACCATATCCCTAACTAAGGCACTTATTCAGCTGCTTACAGTAGATTCTACCATGGAGTTGAAACCAGGCTCATCTTGGGGAATAACAACCTCCAGCTGTCCAGCCACTCAAAAGCAGGTCCAGCCAAGTTGATGCACAACCTTAACTACCACAATTTCCAAGGCTGTAATTCTTTGCAAAAACAGACTGCCTCATCTTTGTTCTGCAGAGTGGCTGGTGGGTTTGAACCACTGACTTTTTGGGGAAACTATAGCATCTCCTCATATACATGGGAAAGCTGGTCAATGAAAAAGGTAGACCAAAGAATAGTTGATCCCTTGTATTGTGGTGTTAGTGAAGAATACTGAAAATATCATGGACTGCCAGAAGAATGGATAAATATGTCCTGGAAGAAGTGCAGCTGGAATGTTCCTGAGAAATGAGAATGGCCAGACTTCTCATCTACTTTGGTCATGTTGTCAGTAGGGACTATTCCCTGGAGAAGACATCATGCTTGATAATGTGAAGGGTCAGCAAGAAAGGGTTAGACCCTCAACAATGTAGATTGACATAGTGGCTACAAGGGCAGATTCCAGTATGGCAAGGACTGTGAGGCTGGCGCAAGACCGAGCCGTAATTTGTTATGTTTTCCATGGTGTTGCTATCAGCTGGAGCCTTCTCAATGGCACCTAACAACAACAGCAACAACAGCAAAAGCATAGAAAAAGCAGAGATTAATTCACTGCAAAAATAATGCTTGTTAGATATGTGAAGAATAGGCAAGAGTGGGCCACGTAAAGAAGAAAATATAGAGCAATCCAGCTACAGAAAATGACATGCTGATATCAAGAAACCTGATGAGAAATCCAAGGCCAGTATGACTAGGATGGAGAAAGCTAATGGAGCAGGCAAGCGGAGAAGGCAGGCAAATGTAAGAGACAGAGAATCTCTCTTGGTGCAGAGAAATGATGCATTTAGATTCAGCTTTGAAAGAATTATTTAGTTTATGGGAAACAGTCTTGTTTCTTCCATTTCCCTGAATAGAGTGAAATCTACTTCACTTCAAGAATGGTCACACAGCATGCTTTTGCATTCTTTTTAAAGGATAGCTTAACAGGAGGCCCGGTATATATGTTCTGAGTGTATAGATTTATGAACCAATTGGCTTGATCCTCTTTAAACTTCAGGAGAATGTCCATGCGATTAGCTGCAGTTTCCTTACCTTCAAACACTTTTTAAGCTGAAAGTTTATAAATCATAACTCAGTATAATGCTTATAGGTTTGAGAGTTTGAGTTCCCATTGCTTTTACTTTATATTAATCCAAAGATTGATTACCAGTTGAAGAACAGTATTAAGCCTAGACAGTATTATCTCGAATATATAATGAACAATTCCATTTTCCCTATGGTACATAGACATTGCACTTTGTCTTTTTAATCCACTGTGAAATTAGTCTCCCTTTTTTCCAGTTATATTTGAGATCATCCTTTAGAGAGGGAAGATGTGGTTTCTAATTGACTAGAATCAATTTAGTCCTTTTTTTTTTTTTTTTTTTTAAACAAAGTA
>NW_006922436.1:61322-81846 GCF_000298275.1 Orycteropus afer afer
TCAGAAAATTCTGAGTCATGTGTTCCTTTAAATATAACCTTATCACAGGTTGTGCCTGAGTCTCTTCTGGACAATACCTTCACCATCAGTCTTTCCAATTCTGAGGAATATTATGCCTTGACGGACAGAGAATGCTGTGGTATCTGTGAAGTGTTGATTTACTAAAGTACCTCAGAGCTATTCTTTAGCACCATCCTTTACCCCATGAAAGTGAATGGTTCCACAAAAAGAAAAGTGACTGTCAACTTGCAAAGGAGAAAGGAGAGACATACAGAGATTCAGGTGAAATGTAAATAATGTATCTGGGTGGTGGTGGTGTTGTTATGTGTGAGTCAGACCTGACTCTTAGCGACTCCTCCTTGGGCTTGCGAGGCAGTATCACTACGGAAGTAGATTGCCTCATCTTCTAGGCAGTGCCATGCTATGATTAATCACACACAGCAAAACATATAATATGAATGCTTTAGTAAATGGCCTCAAAAAGAAAGGAACAATCCTTCTCTTCCCTATCTCTATCCCTTGATAGTTATTGCTATTAGGAAAGTCTTTGGGCCAAGAATGGTAAGGTGTTAAATTACACAAGGAAGCGCCAAGAAAATCACCATATCGTGAATCTTTCTTGAGTTTATCCTCACAAAAATTGAGCACAGTTAAAGCTCAGAGATACATGTTTTTTAAAAAAATTAATCTTATTATTATTCGCTAGCTTGTACTGCCTGGGTATCCTGAATATATTTGAAATTAAAAATATCATCATATAACATATTATAAAGCATGATAAGGAAATATACAAATCTGAATTTTTCATGTTAAGTTTTAACACATTTTTAATTTAATACATTTCAGTCTTTGATCCAGGAATAATCTAATCCTCTCACATGCAGAGCTTGGCAATATTTAATATGTAAGCACCTGGAAAATTATCTGTTTTCAAAGAATTAATTTCTAAGACCTCCAAATGAAAAGATTCTTTGAAGCAGAAAATAGAGAAAGAGTATGAGTGTGTTTGAAGAGGCTAGAAATTAATGTATGTAATCATGTGAAGACTACTTTATTCTATAAACAAGGCTTTGTTGAGCTAGAAATAGGTCTTCATTGGGGAAAAAAAAATTGAAAATCTCAACCCCTAGTACCTGATTGCTAACTCAACTGAAGAAAGAAGCAATAAGAGTAATTTGAAGTTTTGAGGAGTGAGTATGCAGTTCAGTTTGGTTCTTCAGTGCAGAAGGTAATTAAACTGTTTAATGCTTAACACAATTTTAAAGTCATTTTCTGGGAGAATGTGATGTCAATGTATTTTGCTAAATCTGAGTCTTTTACAGAATCATTTAGTAAAACTCACATTGCTCATGAATTCTCTGATGCTTCAGATTCCCTAGGTGAACTGGCGAAGATACAGAATTCTATGCACACAAGGACTTAGTTTAAATATAGAGAGAGCATATATAGCAAAAGAAAACAGAAATTGAGTAGACTGGTCATTATTATTGCTTTTTTAGCATGCAATTTATATATATTTCTCCAATCAATATCTGGTGATGCTATTGTGTAATCATTGTGTCCTACTATGTGTTCTGTTGTTGCAAACTAAGCACCTCTTTATAAAACTGCTGAAGCATAGTCCCAGAACCATCTCATGTGAACAATCAGAACATGGACATATTATTATATCTTTTGCAAAATATTTAAGGGTCAATAATATGATATTTATTTCAAATATCTGAAACTAAATTATTTGTATAAGATTATTTTATATCTCAATTTAGTTATTTGTTACATAAGAAGAGCTGGAAAGAAAACAATTTCACTGTGTTATATATAGAAGTAACTATTGTTACTTGATATTGTTTATTATACAAATTTTATTACTGTGTTTATATGTGAACCTTGGTTTATGTTACCAGTTTTAAAAAATAATTTTGTATTGTCATAACACAAATGTAAAAAAAAATCACACATTATGAATTTTAATAGGAGAACCTAATTACATTTCATAATTATCTTGGATAATTCCCTTCATATAAAAATAGTAACACCAAAATCATAATTGGAGTCCTATATTTAAGTGAAATATGGACTTAGAGATGTGTAAACATTTTACTATACAGATTCCAATCTTAGTTTTATATATTTACATTTCTAATAATGATGTAGAAATAAATCAGGATTCATTAGTAGTGGCCTGTTTTCCATTAATTGCAGTCTCACTGCTGTCATTTCTTTTCTTTTTGTCCAGAAGATGCTGCTGCTGCTCCATCGATGCCGATGCAACTTTGGCAACTAGGCTTTCTCTTGTCTCACTGTCACTTTTGTTGTTGACTAAGAAGAGGATTGATGCAATTTTTATACACTGATTCTGTTTTCATCCCACCCTCTGATTACTGCAGTCTTAGAAAACAAGGTAATATAAAAAGTAAAGGATGTTTTAAGAAATCCATTTTTGTTATCTGATCTAGAATAGGAGAATAAAAGAAGATTGGATTAAGATGGGATCAAATACTGAAGATTTAGTATAGGAAGGGTAAGAAGTAGTAATTGATGTGCATTTGTAAACAGTAGCAAAACCCTTAAGAAATATTTTTAACTGAAAAGGCCGTGCTCAACAGTAGAATCCACTGTAATAAGTCAAAATGGCATATTCAGAAGGAAAAAAATAGAAAAAAGGAAGGGAGGAAGGAGGAGATTAGATTAGGACAGAATGAAATTAAATAAGTAAAATTCTTATTTTTTCTCATCTACATGTATTCATACTAAGCTCAAAGATAATATCATTTTTCCTAGTTTTTCATTGCAATTTATATAACTACTGTATATGTTACTGTTCACATATATGTCCTAGACTCAATTGTCCAATTATTTAAGTAACTACCAATAATAACAACAACAAAAAGACATTCTGGAATATTGTAGCTCTATTCTTGCTCAGCAGGTGGGAAAAATCAATTTTTACACTCTTAACCGTATGTAAATCCTGATGGTGGTGTTCATAAAACTGTTAGGCAAATCATCATGTTTCTTTGTTTTATCCACAAACACACTTGTGTATAAGCACACAAGCATACACATCAGCCATTTAGTAAATATTTTCAGAAAGCTGATTTATCCATGTCATTTCAGGGACACTCTTGTCTCTTTCATATTTATATTCCTAAAGTGGCATTATTCGAATTGGGTTGGTCATTTAAATAATGTTCATGCCTATACTTATTATGAATGTTAAATTCACTTAATCTAATATGTGCCTTTAAAAATATTAATAGATTCTGCTGTGGTCAATAGATAATAAACAATATAAATAAACAGTATTTTTTTTTCTGGCATAAATCAAGACTATAAAATTTATAAGCTTACTTTGAAAATAGTGATTGCTTCTAGCATGTGTGAACTGAAAATTGATCATGTTCTAGTCCACCAAAAGAAGCCTCAACAAATGTCAATAATGAAATCATATAGATCTTCCTCTTTAGTCATAAAGCCAAAAGAAAATATAAGAAAACAAATTAAATTAAAAATTCCAAAACAAAATAAACATACAACTTTAGAGCAGAAGTATAACTAAAATATATATAATATGAAAGCTAGAATATAATCCAGAAAAAAATGAATATATCTAATAAGAAATCATAAAAATTATCATTACATATTTAGAAATTAAACAACAAAGAAAACTTTTATAAATATTTAAAATAAACATAAAAAGTACTTATATGAGTATCTTTTATACTTTATAACATGTCTGTCTATGAACAAAAAGTTATAAGGCACAAAAAGACAGCAAAAAGCAGTCTTGGGACTAAAGATCAGATATGATTTGGATAGAGAACTATCAGAGAAAGGATTTAAAGTGAATGATAAACATTATGATAGACATTAATAGAAAAGGTAGACAGTAAACATGATCCAGTAACTCATTTTGAAGAGAAAGGAAAGATACAAAACAGAATCTAATGGAAATGCTGAAAATTAGAAACACAATAATGGACATGAAGGAGATCTCCAATGAGCTCATACATAGATTCAGTGCAACTCAGAAAAAGTCAGTTATATTCAAGACCAAAACCAAACACTGCCATTGAGTCAATTCTGACTCATAGTGACCACCATTGGGTTTCAAGTTTGTCAATTTTTATGGAAATAGATTGCCTCATCTTTCTTCTGTGGAGCAGCTGGTGGGTTTTAACCACTACCATTTTGGTTAGCAGCCAAATGCCTTTGCCACTACACCACCAGATCACCTTTTATATATAGAAGACAGAATGCTTAAAATTTTCAAAAATGTAATATAAAAATAAAGTTAAATGAATAAACAAAACAAAACAATAACAATAATAACAAAAAATAACACTCCTTATTTCTGAGTGTGAGCAATTTCATATTCCCTACCTGCATAATTGAAATCCCTGAGAAGAAAATATTTAAAGAAACATGACCAACATTATCCTAAGTGTATTGACAGACACCACACCGTTCTTCAAAGAAGGTCAGAAGATATTTAAATAAATATCCAAAGCATGAGTTCATAGCACACCATACACACACACATCTATGTATACCACTTTCAAACTTCTGTAAGGAAAAAATAAAGAGAAACTCTTTAGGACATCTTGACAATACACAATCACACACATACACACACTCACACACATTTACTTTAGAGGAAAAGGGTAAGATTAACAGCAGATTTCTCATTAAAACAAACAAAAAAAAAACATGTGGGAAGGAAGATAATGAAGTAAAATCTCTAATAAGCTAAAAAATAATAATAATAGTAATAATAAACTTTCAACCTAGAATTCTGTGTCTCTGAAAATACTCTTTCAACCTAAATGAAATAAAAAGACTTTCTCAGATAAATAATACAGGAAGGATTTTTTTGCTGGCCAGAACTGGTCTATAAGAGTTGTAAACAATAAGCTGGTAGAGGCTGTATAAGAGGCTGTATAAGAGGCTGTATACCATCAAAATGATTAATTACTGCCAGGGCTTCAAACCTTTATTCCCACTTCAGTCATGGCCTGTGAAGTGCAACCAGAACAGACCTGAATTTGTGAAATGTGGGTGTACTGGAATGATAGTCAGTTTAGGAAAAATTATAGGTTGAAACACTGGTAGAAACCTAATCTCTCTCTGGGAAATAAGATAGGGTGGGTGTGTGTTGCATAGCAACCAAATCTCTTGACAAACAGATGTTGTTGTTGTTGTTATGTGCCATAGAGTTGGACCCAACTCACAGTGACCCCTCCTTGGGTTTCCGAGTTAGTATCACTATGGAAGTAGATTGCCCAACCTTCCTTCCGAGGAGTGGCTGGTGGGTTTGAACGGCCAGCCTTCGGGTTAGCAGTCAAGTGCCTTAGGCACTATGCTACAGAGCTCCCAGAGTCAGAAATATATCCACAGTCCTGACAATAATCTAATCTCTAACATCAAGCTCCTTCATGAAAGTGTTTATAATGTCTCTTCCGAGTATCTCATTCCAGGGCTTTGACAATTCTGGTTATCATTCTACTTGACCCAAATCTTAAAAATTCAAGTCTGTTCTGATTTCACCTCATGACCCATAACTGTAATTAGTCTAATCAATTAGAAGCCCTGATTGAAATTAGAGAAAGCTGAAAAAAGAGTAAAAGGAAACAAAGAGTAAATGAAACAAATAGAATACTGTTAGCGAGATACTAGATTTTAATTCAACTATATCAATAAACAGTTTAAATTTGGATTGTCTAAGAAAAATTGTATTTTTTAAATGATAGATTAATAAGTTACAGCAAAAAATAATAATAATGGGTTACATGCTGTTAAAGGAAAAGCCAATTTGACAGGTTAACAATTAGCAAAAGAGAATGAACAAAAAAATATACCATAGAAAGATTAACCAAAATAAAGGTAAATTGTTGTTGTTGTTAGGTGCAGTGGAGTTGTTTCTGACTCATAGCGACCCCATGCACAGCAGAACGAAACACTGCCCAATACCACCCCAGCTCTACGATCCCTGCTATACTTGAGCCCATCATTGCAGCCATCGTGTCAATCCATCTCGTTGAAGCCCTCCCACTCTTTCGTCAACCCTCCACCCTACCAAGCATGACATCCTTCTCCAAGGAATGGTTGCTTCTGACAACATGACCAAAATAAATGAGACAAAGTCTGGCCATTCTCACTTCCAAGGAGCATTTCAGGTGTGTTTCCTCCAGGACAGATCTTTTAGTTCTTTTAGAAGTCCATGGTACTTTCAGCATTCTTCACCAGCACCAGAACTCAAAAGCATCAACTTTTCTTTGGTCTTCCTTCGTCATTGTCCAGCTCTCATGTGCATATGAGGCGATTGAAAATACCATGGCTTGGGTTAGGCACACTTTAATCTTCAAGGAAATGAGACATCTTTGCTGTTCAGCGCTTGAGAGAGGACTTTTGCAACAGATTTGCCCAGTGCAATACATCTTTTGATTTCTTGACTGCTTTTTCCATTGGTGTTGATTGTACAACGAAGTAATATGAAGGCTTTGACAACTTCAATGTTTTCTCCATTTATTGTGATGCTGCTTCTTGATCCAGTTGTAGGGTTTTTGTTTTCTTTATATTGATGTTCAATCCATACTGCAGACTGCAGTCTTCAATCTTCATCAGTAAGTGCTTCAAATAATCCCCACTTTCAACAAGCAAAGTTGTGTCATCTGCATATCTCAGATTGTTAATGAGCCTTCCTCCAATCCTGATGCCATGTTCTTCTTCATATAATCCAGATTCTTAGATTATTTGTTCAGCATTGTTGTTGTTGTTGTTGTTATGTGCCGTCGAGTCGGCCCCGACTCATAGCGACCCCTCCTTGGGTTTCCGAGGCAGTATCACCACGGAAGTAGGATTGCCCAACCTTCCTTCTGAGGAGTGGCTAGTGGGTTTGAACCACCAGCCGTCTGGTTAGCAGGCAAGTGTTCAGCATACATATGGAATAATTAGGGTGAAATCAACCCTGACACACTCCCTTCCTGATTTAACCCATGCAACATGCCCTTGTTCTGTTTGAGGCACAGCCTCCTGGTCTATGGGTAGGTTCCTCATAGTACAATCAACTGTTCAGGAATTCCCATTCTTCACAATGTTATCCATAATTTGTTATGACCCACACAATCAAATGCTTTTGCACAATGATAAACATCTTTCTGGTATTCTTTGTTTTGAGCCAAGATGCCTCTGACATCAGCTATGCTATCCCTTATCCCACATCCTTTTCTGAATCCAGTTTGCATTTCTCAAAGTTCTTTGTCAACATACTGCTATCAAGATGTATGCAACTGACAAAATATGAGAATAGAGATATGATAGATTTGAAAGGAGAAATAGACATATCCATAATTACAGTAGGAGATCTAACATCTCTCTCAGAAATTGATAGACAATTGGCAAAATAGCAGTATAAATTTATATGAAGGGAAGGTACTATTACTTCAATAGAATGTGGAAATTACCAAACTATAGCTTTAATGTCGCACATAAGTAAATTTTTATGAAGATAATTCAAAAAAAGTTGCAGGAGGACATCACCATATTAAGATTCAAGAATTATAAATACTTCAACAATGACAGACAACATTTGATTGAAATTGTGCTAATGGGAACAAGAAACAGATCTGCCCAGAGATAACATATAGGAAGAAGAAGTGATATTGACAATGCTCACAAATTTTTGCTTTAGTTACTTGCTAAAAAAATATTGTCCTATCCTGAGATAGAAGAAAAAAAAAATAAGGTAGGACTATTGTTGAGTCTATTCTGACTCATGTGAGCCCCCATGTGGAGAGCAGAATTGGTCCACCAGATTTTGAAAACACGTCACCAGTCCTGTTTTCCTACATGGGTGGGTCCCATCCACCACCATTGGGCTAGGAACTTAGTGCTTAATCATTTGCACCACCCAAGGACTCAGGTGTTGGGATTAGCTTTTGGGAGAAAATAGAAGAATGCTATTTTGGGCATGATTCATTGAGATATTCATAAAACACCCAAGTGAATTTTTTAAAGACTTTTGACCTTTGAATGATTTGTAACACAGAATAATTGTGGTTAAAAAAAAAAAAAAATTATCTTAAGCCATTGGATAACACAAGATCCTCAAGGGAAGGACAATAAAAGAAGTTACACAAGGACTAATTCTTGAGGAGTACTAGGGGATGAATTTTTAAAAGGATATAAGTTAACATGGATAATGGGACAGAGCAATTAGTTAAAAAAGAAGAAACACAGCAGAACTTTATAGAAAGAGAAAAAAAAATACTGTAGGAATGAGAACAGAAAATAAAATCAAAAGAAGAATCATTATAACCTTGAAAGTGAAAATTCTATCATATGATGGAAAATAAATACTGATTAAAATGTTGGATTATTTAAAGAAATGAAAAAGTGTTCAATGCGTTTTGAAGGGGAGCCTAACAATGGATTGTTCAATGTGGAGTGGGTGAAACTGGGGTGGAACTTCAACAACTTGTATTGGCCAGTTTTAGTGTCTAGTGTTAGCAATGTAATTTTATGAGCCATCAATAAATAATTCAGATTTTAAAGCCATTTTCAAATGTGAGATATCAGAGTTCATATTTTAAGAATTCATAATACTCAAAACTATTTGCTGTGGAAGAAAATGATCCTATAACAAGATTTACTATATATGCAAGTCAGTTGTTATTGTTTGGTGCTATCAAGTTGTTTACAATTCATAGTAACAATATGTCCAATACAACAAAATACTGTCCTGTCCTGCACCATTCTCAAAATCATTGGTATGCCTAAGCCTATGGTTGCATTCATGGTGTTAATCCAGATTGTTGAGGATCTTCCAATTTATCCCTGATCTACTTTACCAAGCATGTGATTCTTCTCCAGGGTTTGTCCCTTCAGACAGCATGACCAGGGTAAGAGAAATACAGGGTTAATCTCCCTGCAGAGGTCTATTCCAGCTGTACTTCCTCCAGGACAGATTTGTTCATTCTTCCAGCAGTCCATGGTATAGTCGATATTCTTCACCAACATCACAATCCAAATGTATCAAATTCTCGTTCATTGTCCAGCTTTCACATGCATATGATGTTATTAAGTATATCATGGGTTGGCTCAGGTCACCTTAGTCTTCAAATTGATATTTTTGCTCTTAAACACTTTAAAGAGGTCTTTTTCAGCAGATTTGCTCAGTGCAATTACGATGTCTGGTTTCTTGACTGCTGCTTGCATTGGTGTTGATTGTGGATCCAAATATGTGAAATTTTTGACAACTTCAAACTGTTCTCTATTTATCATGATGGTCCAGTTGTGAGGATTTTCATTTTCTTTATGTTGAGGGGTAATCCATACTGCAGACTGTAATCTTTCATCTTCATTCAGTAAGGATTTCAAGTCATCTTCACTTTCAGCAAGCAAGGTTGTGTTGTCTGCATGTTGCAGGCTGTTAATGAGTCTTCCTCTAATCCTAATGCCACATCCTTCTTCATAAAATCCAGGTTCTTGGAATATTTGCTCAGGATACAGATTGAACAAGTATGGTACAAAGACAATACCTTGACACACACCTGTTTTGATTTTTTACCTTGTTCTGTTCAAATGACTGACTCCTTTTCCATGTATACATTCCTCATAAGCACAAGTAAGTGTTCTGGAATTCTCATGTTATCCATAATTCATTATGATCTACACGGTCACAAGCCTTTGCACTTTGCATGGGCAATAAAATACAGGTAAGTATCTTTCTGTTATTCTTTATTTTCTGCAAAGATACATTTAACATTAGCAGTGATATTGATCATTCCATGCCCTCTCCTGAATGCAGCTTAAATTTCTGGCAGTTCCTTGGGATGTATTGCTGTGAACTTTTCTGAATATCCTTTCAGCAAATTTTACTTATGTGTAATATTAATCTTGCCGGTTGATAATTTTCACGTTCTGTCAGATGACTTTTGTTTGGGAGGGGCACAAATATGAGTCTCTTCCAGTCAGTTGGCCAGATAACCTTCTTTTGAATTCCTTGCCATAAAAAAAGGAGTGCCTCCAGCACTGCATCCGTTGGTAGAAAGATCTCATCACGTGTTCCATCAGTTCCAGGAGCCTTTTGTTCACCAGTTCTTTCAGTGCAGCTTGTGCATTTTCTTCCCATACTATCAGTTCTCGATCATATCGCACCTTCTGAAATGGTTGAATGTTGACTAATTCTTTTTGGTTCAGTGAATCTGTATATTCCTTCCATCTTCTTTTGATGCTTTTTGCATCATTCAATATTTTGCCCATAAAACCCTTCAATACAGCAATTCGAGGTTTGAATCTTTTGTTCAGTTCTATCAGCTTGAGAAATGCCTACCTAGAATGTTTTTCCCCTTTGATTTTCCAGTTCAGTTCATCAGACATTTCATTATAATACTTTACTTTGTTCTCTCAAGTTGCCCTTTTAAATCTTCTGTTCAGCTCTTTTACTTCATCTTTTATTTATTTTTCTTTTTCTATATACTTTACTTTTCTTTCAAGAGCTAGTTTCAGAGTCTCTTCTGACATCCATTTTTGTCTTCTCTTCCCTCAGCCTGGAAGCACTCAAAATGGACTGGGAAAGACCTGCTCAAAGTGGAGCTGACCTTCATGACATCTATGAAGTAAAGCTTATTTGACCTTCATTTGCTGATGTGGCACAACTCAAAATGACAAGAATTAATTGCTATTCTCCATTAATAATCAGAACATGGAATGTATGAAGCATGAATCTACAAAAATTGGAAGTTGTAATAAATGAAAGGCATAAAGATCAATATCACTGGTATTAGTGAGATGAAATAGACCAATATTGGACATTTTGAATCAGGTAAGCATATGCTCCATTATGCCAAGAAGGACAAAATGAAGAGGAATGCCAAAAAAAAAAAAAAAAAAAAAAAAAAAAAATTCAAGACATATTCTGAAGTTCAACGCTCTCAGTGATAGCATAGTATCAATATGCCTACAAGGTAAACCAGTTAATATTATTATTCAAATTTATAGACTAACCACTAACATCAGAGGTGAAGAAATTGAAGATTTTTACCAAGTTCTACAGTTTGAAATTGATCAAGCATGCAATCAAGATGTATAGTTAATAACTGTCAATTGGAGTACAAAAATCTGAAACCAAGAAGAAGCATTGGTCATTGGAAAATATAGTCTTGGTGATAGACATTTTGCTGGACACTGCATAATAGAATTTCACATGACCAAATGCATCATCATTACAAATACCTTTTTTTCAAAAAAAAAAGAAAAATCTATTTGTAGTACACATGGACACTGTCAAATGGAATATATATAGGGATGATATCAATTATATCTATAGAAGGAGAAGGTATATATCACCAAAACCAAGGGTCAACTTGGAACAGATCATCACTTGCTCATATGGAAGTTTAAATTGAAGATCCAAGTTTATTTAAGAAACTTAAACTTAGAAATGTAAGCACAGAAGAAAATTAAAACAAGCCCACGAGAGCCAAAATATGACTGTGAGTATATCCCACCTGAATTTAGAGACTATCTAAGTGCAGATTTGATGCAAACAAGAGACATCTTTAAATTGGGAAAAAGCTTTGGCTTGCAGATTACAAGAGGTTGTTTTTATTCTAGATATATAAAATTTCTCCTAGTGGAAAATAATTTAAAAAGCAGTGCAAGAAGTACAGATAGAATTTTAGATTTAATGTTGGGAAGATAAGGTAAATGTCTTAAAATCAATTCTATTTTCCTGACGATGTATAAGGTAAGGTCATCAACTGTGTTTGGGGAATGGAATGAGCAGAGGATGTGTGGGAATTGAGGAAAAATTTGGAATTATGAACTAGTCATCTCAGTGTGTAATATATTATTAAATAAAACCACTACACAATGTTCAGTGTCCATTTGAGGTCTATAATCATGAATTTTAAATGGACTAATGTAAAAACATTGTTTTAAGCATGTATGAATGGGAGTAGGTGCCACAGCTATATTTAGATATTTCTTCTATATCATTTCCAATAATTTCTTAAAAGCACAATAGGATCTTAGTTTCAACAAATATTTTATGATCCTATAGTCTTCTATGGAGTTATTTTCTACTTATGAATTGGAAAGTAGCTATTTTCTTGTCTTATTAATTTTAAACATTATTTTCTTTTTAATGATTATCACTAAATGGAACAATAAAATGGTAATAATATTATTACCCAGTTATTACATACTCCTAATTTTCTTGGCATTATTATAAATATGTTCTATATATTTATTCAGATATTTCTCATTATAACCTTGTGAAACAGGTACGATAATTTTCCCATTTGACAGAACAATAAAGAGAGGATGTGGTGGTTAAAGTTATGTGTCAGTTTGGCTGGGCCTGGTTTTGACTGGCTGAGCAGCTGATAGTAGTTATTCCCCATGATGAGGCTGGCAATCAGCTAGATGGTAGAATCTGCCATGATCAGCTGAGTAGCTGCTTCAGAGATGTGGTCTGCCTGCCATGTTGTTTGCCAATCTTGGGACTCTTAATGGACTTGAATCAATATCCTGCCATGTAGTTTGGTAATATCAGGACAATGCCTTTTTACTTGTTGACCTTGGGTTTGTCAGCCTCAGCAGCCAGGAGCCTGAGTGAAGAGATGCCTCCAGCTCCAGTAGACTGGGAGCAAGAGGCTGAGCTGAAGCTCATGGTTGTGGGGTTTTTGCCCAGCCCACAGAGCTGGCACTTTGAACTCAGACTTCTAGCCTCTAAAAACTGTAAGAAAATAAACTCCTATTTATTAAAGCCATTCACCTGTGGCATTTCTGTTAGAGCAGCATGAAATAATCAAAACAGGGGCTTAGAGAGGCTAAATATTTTTCTTAAGCCATCCAGTTAGCAAATTTTGGAAGACTATTTTGGTTACCTCCATGCTGCTCTAACAGAAAATACCACAAATGAGATGCAACAAACAGGACTTTATTCTCTTACAATTCTGGAAGTTAAAAGTCCTAGTTCCAAGTGCAAGGCTCTAGAAACTGGGTGAAAGCCCCTCAAACTTGGGCTTCAGCTCTGCCTCTTGTTCCTGTCCCACTAAAGCTAGAGGCTTTTCTTCACTCAGCAAGCCACTGGTGGCTTAGGCTGACAAAACCAAGGTTCACAAGTGAAAAGGCACAGTTCTGATATTACCAAATCATACAACAGGCCATTAATTCAAGTCCATTAAAAGTCCCAAAATTGACAGGCAACATGGTAGGGTGTTGAACAACAGCTCAGCTACCAACAGGATTCAACCATGCCAAAAGCTGGACCACCTTCCTCAAAGTTGCTTCTTATCTACTGGAAGCAGCCCACATCCCTAAAGTAGCTACTCAGCTGCTCCAGTAAATTTCACCATGGAGTTAATTACCAATCTTACCATCGAGAATAACTACATCCAGCTGCCCAGCCACTCATCTAGGTCCAGCCAACTTGACGTACAGCCTTAACTATCCTAATTCTACCCCTTGTCAACTTGACACTTGTAAAGATCTTCATGGGGTGGCATCTGTACTGATCTCCTCCACCAGGTGGCTCCAGTCCTAGTTCCTCTGAGTGACGACCTCACCCCCTTGGCCTGGTGGACCCCATTCCTCTACCTCTTAGGCATGGTAGCCCTACCCCCTCACTCTTGGGCAGTGGCTATGGGTACATTCTACTAGTCCATATGAATGAGCAGCCCCACAGTCCAGAACCAAATTGGTGAAGGTCTGACTCTTTGAAACCTAGGAGGCAATAGTGTTTCCACCACAAAAGGTCATGGTCCTATCCTTGAGACTGAAGCAGCTCTGCTTCCAATTTCCTTGTTCTGTCTGGTTCTGCCAATTAAAGCCTGAGGACAATCTACTCTGCCAGGAACCTTCCTGCCCAAAGGATACTTAGCTTACTTGCTCCATGGGCTGGTCAACCTGCTACTCCACCTCATGCTGGTCTCTTTCACCAATTAATGCCTGAAGGCAACCAGCTCCACCATGAATCTGCCTATACTATGGCATCCAGCTTTCTCCTCCTTGGACTGGTAAAGCTGTTGCTTTCTCATGTTGAGGTCTCTGATCTGCTCCTGCCATCTCTCTGCCAGTGTCTCTCTGCTTGTGTCTCTGTGCAGGAATCTCACATCAAAGATGCACTTCACTCTTGTTTCCACATTGTAGGTGTCTGACAGAGCAGTATCCCACTTTTGGTACCATATTCTGTTTTGGTTACCAAGTGCTGCTCTAACGGAAGATACCACAAATGGGATGACTTTAACAAACAAGAGTTTATTCTCTTACAATTTTGGAAGTAAGAAGTCTGAGTTCCAGATGCCAGGCTCTAGGGGCTGGGTGAAAGCCCCTCTACCTTGGGCTTCAGCTCTGTCTCTTACTCCCAGTCCACTGAGGCTAGAGGCATTTCTTCACTCAGGCAGTTGCTGGCTGCTGAGGCTGACAAACCCAAGGTCAACAAGTGAAAAAGAACAGTCCCAATACTACCAAACCACATGACAGGCCATTAATCCAAGTGCATTAAAAGTTCCAAGATTAGCAAAGCAGCATGGCAGACTACTGAACAATGACTCAGCCTCATGAAAGGTTCAAGCATGCCATCAACTGAAGACCTTCCTCAAAGTTGCTTCTTATATACTGGAAGTAGCTCACATCCATAAAGCAGCTACTCAGCTGCTTCAGTAGATTCCACCATGGAGTTAATTACCAATCTCACTACCGGGAATAACTACATCCAGCTGCCCAGTCACTCAACCAGGCCCAGCCAAGTTGACATACAACGTTAAGTACCACAAAGATGTATGCCATATTGAGAAATGTGCAAAAGATAAATGTGATTAGATTGTGGGAGATACTGAACTGGTCAGTTTTTGTGCATATAAATATATGCAAAATAAACATGTTTCAAACTTTTAAGGTTTTTCAGAAGTCTAAGTTATTTTAAGTTTTGGTGTCAATTAAAGATTCTGATGATTTTGTTAGAGCATTTAACTGGTAAAGATCAGTGGTTCGAATTCACCAGCTGCTCCAAGGAGAAAGATGAAGGAGTCTGCTTTCATGAAGATTTACAGCCTTGTAAACCTTGTGGGTCTGTTCTACTCTGTCCTGTAGGGCCACTATGAGTTAGAATTGATTCCATGGCATTTGGTTTTAAAGAATCCTTAAGATCCTGAAACAATAAATTAAGTGGAGATGCAAATTGAGGTTGTGTTTGTTTGTTTGTTTTTTAATAATCAGTGTCTTGGGACAGGAAGAAAGAAAATGTAACCATGGAAGTTTGTGAAGACAGGAAAAGTTATAGAAGAAGAGAAAATAAAATAAATAATATGGGCAGATTTGTAATGCTATGATCATGAGCACATGACATAAGGAAGACTTACTTGTAAAATAATAGAAATATAAAAGAATAACAAAATAGTAGCACACTTTATAGTGTAAGTCTTTGTTTATGATGATTAAATGTAGTGTGAAATACCATAGAAAGAAATGACACTCATTCTCATAGTCTAAGAAAGTCTTCTAGTGCTGCTATAATGGATGTATCACAGGTTGTTTTTAGGTGCTATCAAATCAGCTGCTACTCATAGTGACCCTGTGTACAAGAGAAGGAAACCCTGCCCAGTCCTGGGCCATCCTCACAATCCTGGCTATGCTTGAGCCCAGGATTTCAGCCTCCGCATCAAGCCATCTCATTAATGGATTTATTAAATCAGAGTAGATTGCTTTAATAAACCAAAATTATTTTCTCACAGTTTAGGAGATAAGAAATATTTTGAATTCAGGGTTCTGGCTATCTTCCTCTGTTGACTCTAAAGGGCTATTCTTGTATCCTTGAAGCATCTGTGCACCTGGTATTCCACAGAGATGTCCACATGGTTTGGCATCCATCTTCCCCTGGGTCTAGGAGGTTCCCAGTACAGGGACCCTGGTTCCAAATGACAGACTCCATTCCCAGGTCTTCTTTTGAGTTGATGATGTGTCCTTTTCTCTCTGCTCAGTTCACTCTCCTTTTATCTCTTGTAAGATAAAAATAATTACAGGCCTCACCCCATAGAAACTTCCGTAACATCAAATCAGGGTTGTAACCTAAGGATATTTCATTTCACCCTTAGCCTCTCACAATTGATTGGCTGATCACATCATGGTTATAATTACATATAACTGCCAAATTACATCATTATATAACTGCCAGTGAGAATCTTGACCCAGCCAAGTTGATATATATTTTGAGGAGAAATAATTCAATTCCTGACAGATAGTATTTGATAAACACTACTTGTTTGTTATTGTTGTTTTACTAACCTACTTATCCTTGGTATCAAATTAATAGCTTCAATATCATTAATGAATGTTGTACATACATATTTTTGTCAAACTAGTAAATATACAAGGAGATCTGGTGGTCATGTGACTAACCAAAATTTTGGGAGTATGAACCCACCAGCCACTCCACAGGAGAAAGACAAGTAAGTCTTCTTCTATAAAAGATTTACAGACTTAGAAAACCTAGGGGGTTGCTATGAGTCAGAATCATCTCAATGGCAGTGATTTTGGTTTAATTTAGTAAATATATTTCTATTAAATGCATGGTGTTAACAAACTATATATTGATAAATCAAATAACACAATACAGATTGTGAAATTTATTTAATGTACTGTTAAAATTAAACATATTTGCATACATCACATGACAAATACAATTTAGTGTGTTTTCAATATTTGTTTGAATATCTGCTCTCTACATAATGTGTGATACACTGAAGCATGAATATGGATAGTTTCTTTTTTCTGATCATCACTTCTTTTGTGATTTCATCTTTTTACCACAGGTCCTTATCCCAGGTCAATGTACAGTTGAGAGGTTTTTCCTAGAAGCAGTCCTTTATTGCCTACTGAATAGGGCTCAATTTATTTTATTCAGTATTGCTTGAGATTCACATTTTAAATATTAAATGACTGTGATTACTGGATATCATTTCCTCCAGTGCTTACTATACAATGGCAGCTGTGTGTTAGCTAAGTATTGTTATGAGAACAAGTGAAGGCTGTCAGAGGCTGAATCTTAACTTCAACAAGTGTTATCTGTGTAATCTTGAATAACTTACTCCTCCATGTATCTAAGGTATAATTATTTGTAAGAAATTTCCTTCAGAAATTTTTAAATTTTGTGATAAATGTATACCAACAAAATATAGTTTTTAATGTTATTAATTTCTTCTGCTAAAAAAGAGATAATGAGCGAACCTGTTTATAAGTTTGCTTAGAGGATTGGTTTATGTAAAGTCCTTAGAAGAATGTCAGTATATACTAAGCAAATAATAAGTAATAGTTTGTTCTTACCTTTGGGTTGGTTCTCATCATTTTACCATGGATTGGTTCTAGGTTTTAACTTCCAATCTCAGAATCTGCTATTGCTCAATCCCAGAATGGCCTCTTTAAATGTTGTCATTCAAAGTTCCTTAAAGGTGGGATTGAAAGGTCCTGAACAAAGAGATAAACAATATTCAGGCTGAATCCATGTTACAAAGAGTAAAAAAATTATTTCTTAGAAATATAGATTCTGATGATTCTCCTTCCTCCAAAATGCAAGTCCAAGAGGTTTCACTGATTGTTTCATAACTTCCATGCAATCCTTATGCTGCAATGATTTACAAGAAAATTATAGAAACTGTATTTGAAGCATATTTTGCTTGATTTGGACTTATTTTGTTAAATACATATCTATAATGGATGCAAAGATAACAGTTTTTTTTAACAAACATATATTTAAAATTTCAATAGTAATATTAGTTCATTAAAAATATATTTTCTTCAGTTTGATGATATAGGGAAGGAGGCTTTTAAACATAGGGGCTTTTGTGGAATAGTGCCTAAAGCATCTGACTGCTAACCAGAGGGCTGGTGGTTTAAACATGCCAGCCACTCCTGGGAAGGAAGACTGACCAATCTACTTCTGTAGAGATAAATGTAATTATGTAAACTTAATAAGAATCTATTTTGAACTTAGAAATCAAGCTTGTGCTTATGTTTGCTTCCTATCATAAGATGTTCAGAAATTTAAACTAAAATACAGGTTTATCTTTTAGCAAATTGTTATTTGAATGTAGACATCAAAGTATTTTTAACTCATGAATTTTGAATTAGTCTCAATTAATTTACTATTTACAGTATTTAAAATGCATAGGCCCATTTAATTAGTTGATATTGTTGTTGCTACAATCATGGCTGTATACATGAATATTATATAATTCTGTATTTTAAAGACAAACATATATAATATTTAACAAAGTACAATATTTAATCATTGCAACTTGACTTTTAAACCATATTTTTAAAAAATATCAGAGGCTTAAACACTTTAGGATTTGTTCACTGCTTAAAATATGTATCACAATTGAACTAACTTTTTTTAACCAAAATTTTATAATCTATTTCATAATGAAATGATTAAATTATTATTAGCAATACAGAGGTGAATATCAGGGTCCAAGATGACCTTATAATGCTATCTTAAGCTTTAGTAGTGGCAAAAAGGTCACATATTAATTCATTAAACTAGGAAACAAAATTATCACAATTTGTAAAGTATGAGGTTTAAACTCTTTTATTAGATGAGATATTATATCAGATTTCAAGGAAGACAGTTACTTTGGATTTGATTATATAGAACAAGCAGTATAATTTGCATGTATCTTATAGGAAACAAAGCAGAAACAATCTAAAAATCCTAGGCAAACATATTGAGTGGTTGCAGTGTAGTGAATTACATATTGGTGGTGGTGGTGTTATGTGCTACAGAGTTGGCCCTGACTCATAGCGACCCCTCCTTGGGTTGCTGAGGCAGTATCACTATGGAAGTAGATTGCCCAGCCACTTCTTTCAGGAGTGGCTGATGGTTTTCTAGCCATAAGTCTTTGTAAAATCCATGGTGGAATTTTCCATGAGCAACTGAGTAGCTGCTGATTGTTAAAGTTATCCACCTGAGGTATTTCTGTTGGGACAAGCACAAAATAATTTTCCGGGAAGTTTGCTCTCTCTCAGGTGTTTAGAATTCTGATGCTGGGATCAGTTAGTGGTCACTCTGCCAGGCTCCAAGGGAACCCTTCTTGAGGCAGAGGGAGTCTGTCTGACTACTAGCTGAGAGAGATGTGCTGCTGGGAGAAATGTGCTCCTAAGAGATGCCAAGAGACACACATTGCTGAGAGACAGACACCAAGAGACATGCACTGCTGGGAGAGAGACTGAAAGAGACTATTAGCTGAGAGACAGAGGGCTGAGAGAGACAGTGTTTTTCCAGAACTTGAATTGTAGCCTGGTACTTCTCTAATAAACCCCATAATCTGTGAGTTCTGTGTGACCACTGCAGCAAATTATTGAACCCAGCAGAGAGGTGGTGGGTGCTGCGGGAGGAATGGTTGATGTTAGGGTTGATGAAAGGGCTTAAGGGAGGCATCATGTCTGGCCTCACAGGAATAGGCCTTGGGATATTGATGGTGATTCTGTCTTCCTGTTGTGGGATTAGAGGAGGTCAGAAAATGCAGCCTCACTGCCCCCTTGGCAGTGGTGTTAATACTAATATAAAAAACTACACCCACTGCCATCATCAAATCAATTGCAACTCACAGAAACCCCCACAGGGTTTCTGAGGTGGTAAATCTTTATGGAAGTACATTGCCTCTTGCTTCCAGGGAGTGTCTGGTGGGTTTGAACCACCAACCTTCTGGTTACCAGTCAGAAGCCTTAGGCATTGTGTTACCAGAACTCCAATATTCATATAGAATAGTTTTTTAAAACTGTAAAAAAAAAGCTCTCTGAATTTTAGTTTCATTTTCACTTTTGTATTTATTGCTATGGGAAATATATACATATTTTTATAATTCATTTTATTTTTTGTGATTGGTCTTGAAAGTGTACACATCAATATATACACCAATTCCACAATTTCTGCATGCACAATTCAGTGACATTGTTTATATACTTCAAGTTGTGAAGTCATTCCACCCCCCGTTTCTGAATCATTTCCTCACCATTAATATGAACTCAGTGCCCCCAATTACTTTTCTAACTTTTTGACTTGCTGTTGTTGATTTCATCTAAAAAGATTTTTAATAGAAGCATTAAAATTAAATATAAAACTTACGTTCATTAATGTAGCAGGTTCCTGTGTCTGCTTGAAGTTCAAGTTTCTGTATTACAAGATTATTTTGAGCAGTATATTTGCAATAGGTTAGTATCTCATTTAAATGATAACAACATTATGAACACAAGACAAAAGAAACATTCAGCAACCCTAATGAAGCCACAGTTTAGTGTCACTATGCTTCACAAAAGAAAGATTACTTCAGAACTCAAAGATAAAAGTACATTTTTAGCATAAAAGTCAGATGGATAACAATATACCAAGATTTGAAATACACATTTACCATTAACAAAATATAAGCCAAATTTATTTTACCATATTATAGAAATTTTATTCTTTTCACTGACACTTTTATTAATTGAGTGCAGTGGGAGCTCTGGTAGCATAGTGCCTAAG
>NW_006922436.1:82555-84534 GCF_000298275.1 Orycteropus afer afer
TAGTACCATGGTTTCTATTCCTTCCCCCTCCCCTTCTTTTCTAATTCTACACATTGCCCTAAAAATTTGAGCCATATTTTTCAGGAGTTTAAAGTAATAAAATGTTAGCAGCTTTCTAAATGTGTCCATAGCTTATTTTCATCATGACTGGATATACAGGGAAACATGTCAATTTTGAAATTTTTTTTCACCAACCCATATAAAATATCCAAAAAGTCCAAACCAAATTCATTGCCATCAAGTCATTTCTGACTCATAGAGACCCTCATTGGGCTTCTGAGGTGGTAAATCTTTCTGGAAGTAGATTGCCTCATCTTCTTTCCATGGAGTGGTTAGTGGGTTTGGACCACCAACCTCCTGGTTAGCAGTCAAATGTCTTAGGCCCTTTGCCACCAGCATAACTTACATAAAGTATATCAACTTATATAACTATTTATATACACATTGATTCTATATTTATTTTGGTTATTCTATAAGTACACCATTGAAAAATTAGCCAATTCTCTGTGTAATTTATTATTTACTTTATCATATGTTTATGAAATACCAGTTCAACATCAGACACTCATGTGGGCACTCTATACATAACACTGAAGAAAGTAGATAAACATTATTCCTGTAATGGATCTTAGAATTTACTAATAAACTTATAATCTTGTTTAGGCACAATTACTGTGCAAGAAAAATTCTCTAAGTATGTATTTAAGAACTAATTCTACTTCCCAGCCTAATACTAGGATCATAAGATTACCCTAAATTTTAAGAGTTTTTCTTAAAATATCAAGAAAGCATTACATGAAGAATTTTAAGTTATATTCTCAAAATAGAAGTACAGATTGAAATTTTGCTGTATTTTACAATCTGCCATTTGGAATTTCTTAGGAGAAAGTAATGGGATGTTTTATGTATAGAGGAGGATAAGCTAACGTGAAGGTACCAGGCAAATTTTCAGAAATGTGTGCAGGATGTTTCTGTCAGAAGTGCTTGGTGTCCGTGTAGAGCCTTAGTTAATTCTGGAGCAGTGTTTAACTGTCAGTAGCACAAGTTGTTCAGTAATTGACTAGTACAGAGAAGCTGGATGACCTTTGGAAATGCCAAATTTTTATCAAGACCTGATGTAAGTCTTTAGGAGGCTGTAGATCCCTGTATGGGATGCAGCTGCTCTTGTCACTGTCATTTTTTATACCAAATTGATATCAACATATACTTGACACATGTGAGTGATAACTATTATTTCTCATTAAAATAGCATTCTGTGTTTTTTAAAAAACTGTAGGATTTTTGGGAGCTCTGGTAGCATAGGATTTTCAGAATACCTAAATTAGTAAATAAGGGAAATTATCAAGGTGAAAAACATGTTTTCAGCAAATTTCCTTTCTGGCTTTATACAGCAGCACTCTGACAATGAAAATTAAAATTATATGTTGGAAAATATGTCACTAGATTCGTCAAGATTTGTATGTCAGAGTAGAGCATCAAAGAGGTTAAGAGATGTTTTCTTCCACAGAACCATTAGATTGTTGTATGGATACAAACAGTATGACAGTGGGAAAATAAAGAGTTATAACTGCAGTGATAAAATCACTCTTGATATTACTTTAATATTGTATATAATTTTGGAGCAGATCTGGATCTAAATGGCACCCAGAGTAAAATTACATACTTTTTGAAAGCAATTCAAATACACCAGCCACTCCTCGGAAGGAAGATGGGGCAATCTACTTCCGTAGTGCTGCCTCAGAAACCCAAGGAGGGGTCGCTGAGTCAGGTCTGACTCAATGGCATGTAACAGCTACAACAACAGAAATAGTGGAAATTAATAGGATATTGTTAAGTGCCGTGGAGTCAGCCCTGACTCATAGCGACCCCTCCTTGGGTTTCTGGCAGTATCACTACGGAAGTAGGATTGCCCAACCTTCCTTCTGAGGAGTGGCTGGTGGGTTTGAACCGCCAGCCTTCTGGTTAGCAGTCAAGTGCCT